>NC_079499.1:67631749-67749266 GCF_030052815.1 Hevea brasiliensis | reverse complement strand
CACAATTCATAATTAACTTCAATTTTCAAAAATCACACTAAATCAAATTTTCACAGTTTCAAACCATTTACAATGCTTTTCAAGCAATAAGTATCCATTCAAACACATTTCCACAATTGACAACAATAATATACATATAGTCATAATTTATTTCAATTGAAAAAATTCAAAAGAAATAATTGTTGTGCACAAACCTTTGATAACTATCTCCTGGCCTTGACTCAGTGTTTCCTTCCCTTTCCCTGAGTCTTTGGTAACTGAGAAACACAATTTGAGGTGTTTCAATACTCATTTAAACTGTCTCTAACGATAATGCTTGATAATTAATTCACTGAATTCTATTATTTGCTTACTCAACCTAATATGTCGACCCTCAATGCATTCTAGGTAAATTAGGTATTAATGTTACTAATATGTCACATTCAATAGTCTTTTAGGGTTGGTACATGTTACCAAACTCATTTCTATGTATCTTGCATTTTCTTGCAATTTGCTGGATTCCGGGATACTAGTTTGACCTAGTCAGACGACCTAGCTCCCTCAGTTTTCGGGTTTCGGTCAAAACTACAAACTTGTAGATCTATGTCTTATTGCATGCGAGACAAAATTTCAGGTCATTCTGAGTTATGTAATCCAAGTTATGGTCATTTTACTATTGCTGGTCAAAGTGCATAAAATTGGTCACTTTAGGTCATTTTAGGTCAATTTTGGTTTGGCCAGTTTTTGATCCAATTTCTGCAAGCTGTTTGACTTGCTTACAGTAATTTCTGGGCTTTGGTGTCTTCATAAGACTTGTAGATATAGGTCTTAGCTATTCATGGTCAAAATTTCAGGTCAATTGGACCTGTTTTGAGTGAGTTATGGCCTAAACACTAACTACTGCCCAATTGGTCAATTTTCAGGCCTTAATTGCACTCATCAGGATTTGGTCATTTTCAAGCTACCTTAGAAGTAGAATTTTGGCAAGCTTCCTTCATGAAAGTTGGCACATTTTGTGCCTAGTTTAACCTCAATTAGTCTCATACCAATTGGAGCCACACATAAGGTTCTAACCTCAAAACACAAAGCGCCTATTGCATTTTCTTCATTTCTCATCAAAGGTCACTTTTAGCATTGCCAAACTCCACATTCATGTCAACTTTGGTTTGTACCATAACCTAAACATATTTTACCACATATTGTTGATCATTTTGGCAGCTTACAATCACATTCAACATACACCATAAAGTGCAGAATTTGTCAAACTCAATTACAACAACTTAACCACCTATTCATGCTCATTTACATGTCCAACCTCACACCATCACACATATACCCAAGCTGCCATAAAAACCATCACAAATCAACATTATTATACCATAATCCAAACATAAAATAACATCCTTATGGTTCATCAAACCAGGCTGCGATTCATGAATTTACATTCCATTAATTCCCAAGCTTCAAATTTCAAATACATATTCACATAACTAAGTATACATCACCCAATTAATTTCCTACACACATAAACATTATATCAATCCTTTAATCCACCATTTACAAGCAAAAATAAACTGTCTTCAAGGAGTTTCCATGCACCTTAAAAATACAGCTCTCCTTTAAACATCAAACCTCAAAATTCTTTCCACAATTCAAGTACCCATAACATCCACACAAACTTTAATGAAGCAAGCATAAAAAATACATACTTACCACTTTTGAAATTCTTTAAAACCTCACCAAAACTTAAATTTCTTGCTACTTATCTACTGCCCAAGTTGTATAGAACAACTTTAGTGAAGGACTCTTGAAGAAACTAGGGCTTGATCATGGAGGATTGGAGCTTCATGCGTGAATGGCCATGGAGTTTTCTTTGGGATGCATTCGGCTGGTTCAGTTGCTGGAGGTTGAAGATGATGTTCATCTGTCCAAAGTGTCTTTTATAGGTGGTCCAAGCTGCCTTAGTGGAGCACTTAACTTATTTTAATGTTTAATTATTCAAACTTTCTCAATTTTCATTTTTATGCCCCAAACTTCCATCATTTATACTATGTACCACAATTTTAATTTTCATGACATTTTACAAATATAATATCATGTATTTTTAATAGACATTTAGGTCAAAAGATAACTAGGGGTGTCAAATGACCACAATGCCCCTGTTCGGGTTGCATTCCCGATTTTTCGGTAACACCGGGTTTTGTCCATTTTTCGATTTCTCACTTTTCTTTGTACTAATTAATTAATTTTTCTTTGATATTTCTAATGATATATATACATCAATTGATGTCTCATTAAGACCTAAAAATATTTTTCAAGGTTCCCCGTAGTCTAGGGCTAGTCAACGGTCCACGCCGTGACTTCCCGGTGCGGTCACCCATCGCTAGGGTTCTCGGCTCACTTAACTTGGTTACATTTCTTTGCTATTATTTTCCTTTGTTTTTCTTGTATTTCATTATTTTATGTCTTCTCACTCATATCGAAGTGTAGTTCTAGGCATCCTAGCTGTCCAGACAACACTAGTCACTAGAACAGTAGAATGCACTACCGAACATAGGGGTGTTACAATTCTCCCCCTTAAATAAATTTCGTCTCGAAATTTTACAGCATTAGTCTACGAGCATTTGTGGGTGTTGTCTCCTCATATCCTCTTCACGTTCCCAAGTAGCTTTCTGCTTTGAATGATGGTTCCACGACACTTTAACAGTGTATCTGTTTATTCCTCTGTTGCTTCACCTCATAAGCGAATTTCTATGGGTTCTTCCTCATAGGAAGTGCGGATTTACCTCAATCTCTTCAGCCCGATAGTACATGAGATGGGTGCGATCTGTACCTCCTTAACATGGACACATGGAAAACATTATGTATCCTTGCTAACTCGGAGGTAATGCCAATCGATATGCCAAAGGACCCACTCTTTCGGAACCTCATATGGTCAGATGAAACGAGGACTCGGTTTCCCCTTTACGCCAAATCTCATAATCCTCTTCCAAGGAGAAACTTTGAGAATACCTTATCACCTTTGCATATTCAATATCTCTTCTCTTGAGATCAACATAGGACTTACGATGCGATGCGACCTTGAGTCTATCTCTGATTAATATGATCTTTTCCTCTGTCTGCTGAACAATTTCTGGCCCAATCATCTTCCTTTCACCTATTTCATCCCAACATAAGGGAGTTCTGCACTTTCTGCCATACAAAGCTTCATATGGAGGCATCCTAATGCTTGATTGATAGCTATTGTTATAAGCAAGCTCAATCAAAGGCAAGTGTGTATCCCAACTACCTTTAAACTCAATCACACAAGCGTAGCATATCCTCCAATATCTAAATTACCCTTTCGGATGGCCATGCATGCATGGGTGGAATGCTATGCTGAAGTTCAATCTAGTTTTTAGGGCTCTCTGAAGACTACCCCAGAATCTAGAAGTGAACCTAGGATCTCTGTCAGACACAATTGATACTAGCACTCCATGCAATTTTACAATCTTATATATGTACAATCTGGCCAATCTGTCTAGGCTATAGTCCATTCAAACTGGCAAAAAGTGGCGGACTTGGTCAATCATCCTATAACCCATCTTGCATTATGACTATTACGTGTTCTTGGAAGTCCTGTAACAAAATCCATATTTATTCGTTCCCATTTCCACTCTGGTACTGGCAAAGGATGTAACAAACCAGCTAGAACTTGATGTTCTGCCTTTACTTGCTGACAAGTTAGCCATTTCAAAACAAATTCAGCTATATCTCTCTTCATACCCATCCACGATGTGCTCTTTGACCCTCTATACATTTTAGTTCCACTAGGGTGCATAGCAAAAGGAGACTCATGTGCTTCCTTCATAATGATCTGTCTCAATTTAGCATCATTAGGAATGCACATTCTACCCTGATGTAGCAATAAACCATCATCTTTCACAGAAAATTCAGGTTTCTTGCCCTGTTGGACTTCTTTCAGTAGCTTCTGATATTTATCATCATTACGAGCAGCCATTACGATCTAATCAATCAATACTGGCTGTATATGCCATGCAACTACTGTCTATCCCTCATCATAAATATCTAAATTGGCATGCTGTGCTTTCAATTCATATACCATGGACAAAGGAGAAACTCTGAGACTTGCCATAGTCTTCCTCACATTCATAACATTTCCTTATTATATCTGAACCAACTGTTCGAATTTTTACGTCCATAACTCTTTTTATCTGTCAATATTCTATAACTTACTTCCTTTTGTACTGACTATAACCTTTCAATATTCTAATTTTTGAGTTTTAGATCCCTAAGTAGGATTTTCAAACTTATTTCTAACAATTAAATTCTGTCCTGGCATAACTATACCAAAACAAATGCCGTTGGCAACTATTCTCATCTAGGTGTACTATCGGGTAGTACGTAGCTCTACACAATAATCTCAAGTCAGTACTATAATCTACAGCTTACAGTATAAATATCAAGAACATTGCATAGCTACTACGATACATCCCAATAGATCAAACTTTCCTATCTTTTATCCTTTTCAAATTCACTGATATCCGAAATTTATTCAGATTACAATATCCATTAACAATTACTAACAGTAATATTTATGCCTTCTTCTAGAACAATTCTATTACCGCATCTTATTTTTACGTCCTCTTGCCTTACATTAAGTAGGCTTGCCATTTGGCTTTATAATTTATGGTGTGTTAGAAAATACTTTTCACCGATAAACTCTTTCAAAACAAATTTCACTTATTATCACAATCCTTATCTTAAAGGACTAATCACTAATGCATCAAAATTTATTCCCCTATAAAGGAATAATAACAAAACATATAGTTCTAACACTAACATAAAAGTATGCAGGTTCCAGGTCAAACATTACATAAACGAAGAGTGCCATCCTTCTTCTTAACAACAATCTGGTGCTCCCAAGGTGACACACTAGGCGGATGAAGCCCTTTTCAAGTAGTTCTTGCAGCTGTACCTTCAACTCCTTCAACTCTGCTGGTGCCATTCTGTATGGTGTTATAGAGATTGGATCCACACCAGGCATAACATTAATTTCAAACTGCACTTCTCTTTTCGAAAGTAATCCCTGCCAATTCATCAGGAAACACATCTGGAAATTCATGTACTGTAGGGATGTCTTTCAATGCTGGACTCCCCACTTGGGTGTCTACCACATGTGCCAAGTATGCTTCACACCCTTTCTGATCATTTTTCTGGCTAGTGTAGCCAAAATGATGTTTGATGGCAATAGCTGCCTCTCCCCATGTATTACCACATCACTTTCTTGAGGAGACCAAAAGTGACATCTTGACCTCTGATCAATCATGGCATGATGCCAGGCTAACCAATCCATGCCCAAGATGATATCATAATCTCTGAAGGGCATTTTAATGAAATCAGATAGAAAAGTGTGTCCTTGGATCACCAAATGACAATCCTTATACATTTTATTAACCCTAACCTCCTGTCCTAACGGACTTGTTACTAGCACCTCAAAGTCCATTTTTGTTCATGGAACAACAATGCAATCAATGATGCTAGCACTCATATAAGAATGGGTAGAACTCGGATCAAATAACACAAACACATCTTGATTAAAAGTTGAGAAGGTACCAGCCACAACATCAGATGTCTCGGCCTCTTCTCTCTGTCTCATTGCATAGATTCTGACTGGAGCACTATCTTGCTCTGAATGTTTCACTGTGCCTTGGCTGCCTGCTGGGCTACCTCTACCCTACCTCTACCTTTGCTGGGTGGTTGTGAACTTCTAATGACAGGGCTCTGAACTGACCCTTCTGCAGTAGTAGGAGGTGGTCCAACTTTGCGACTACTGGTGCAGTCCTTGGCAAAGTGTCCTATGCCTCCGCAGTTATAATAGGCTCCTATGGCCTTGTAGCATACCCCACCATGATTTCTTCCACAAGTTTCGCATTGGCAGGGAGGGTAGGAACTTCTAGTTATTCGACGACTGGACTTTGGTGGCCTCTATCTTGATGATCCACGTCTGTTATATCCCTGAGCTCGTGGCTCCTCATATTCTTTTCTCTTTCCCAAATTACTGCTTGAGCTCTGACCCATAGGTTTCTCCCTCTTCTCTATTTCATGATGCCCTTGTGGGGGTTGGGTTTGTACTTGGGCTTAAGCTGACAGATTATCAGCCATTTGCTGAAAGAAAGTGGCCATTTAATGGGCCATTTGTGCAGTGATTTATTCCGGTAAAACTGGTACAGTAGGGCCTTCGACACTTTGTGGAGCTGGGGCCTCAACTTGTACCTCAGCCTCTATCGATTGATCGACTGAATGATCACTCTCTTCCATAGTCAATTCAAGGATCTTAGACCTCCTGAACAATTAACACAAGGAGATTTCCTCCCGTTAGTGCATATTTAGAGCGTAATGTCTTGTATGTATCAAACAATGATATTGGCGGTTGTACTATGAAGAAAGAATATTCAAATTATAGGTGAAAACAGAATTTATAAACTTGCTCTGATACCACTAAAACATGTCACACCCTACCCCTCTATAAAGCATAACATGCTTCAGTAGTATACCTAATGAATTACCAACTTCGTCCACTAATAACCCATTAAATACACTACAAGGGATTTTAAAACTTTTCTTACTTCTTTTTACAGTGGTGAGCACTATTTACAGGTGTTAAAAACCTTTTTGAAGTGAAGTGAAACAGCTAACACATTTGGACTATTAGGGATTTCTGTAAAAATTTTGGTGGAGTGCTATCTGTATTTTGAACAAAATAGTTCTTCAGAAAACCTGTAAAAAAGCACTTCAATATTTTTCTCAATCTCAAACTCCAACATAATTCAACACAATAAGTTTTTCAACTCGAATCCATAATAATTTTTCAAAGACTGAGATAAAAGAAATACAGTATAATTTTTACAAGCCAAAATAACTCATAATTTATTTTACAACTTCAATGAACAAATAAAAAATATAACTGCTAAAAATCAGGAACAAAATATACATACAATGAACATACATTCTGATAAAATGCAAAATGTGGTATACTCAATATACAGATGATCTCTCATTGAATGCACTAGCGACCTAGTCTGTTTGCCCTATCCGTCTGTCTACTGCGGCAATGATGAAAAGCTATCATTTGAGACAATGTCTCAGTGGTGCACAACATTAACCAAATACAACTTTAAATCACAATTCATAAATCATATAAATGATGGATACGTAAAACCATAATTAAATTCAAGACAATGAATGTCATAAGGAATTTAACACAATATCATAATAAATATCAGTAATCAAAACATAGTTAAATTCAAAAAGGGTGAATGTCAATAAAATTTAAACTCCATTTCACAAATTATCGAAGCTCATAATAACACAATTTAGTCAAATAATTTAAGAATACAGTGTTGCCAATTCATACACAACTTAAGCCATGACACAATTTTCCGATTAATGCCGCGTTGTACACCACGACAAAGCAATCACAACCCCACTAATCGAAATCAATGAGGAAGGAAGCTAGCTATATAATGAGTACTCATCCGATCACCTCAACTGGTAAACTAAAGAGGGAGAAAAATAAACGATCACAACCCCATAAATGGAGAAGGAAAATAAACGATCACAACCCCATAAATGGAGAAGGAATGATGTGATACTGTCATGCTAAGTGTGAACACAAAATCAATTCCAAACATTTTATTCAAATGATTCGTAAGAATCCAATAAATTTACAAAGTTATAATTTCATTCACAAAATGGCAACACAATTCATAATTAACTTCAATTTTCACAAATCACACTAAATCAATTTTTCCACAGTTTCAAACCATTTACAATGCTTTTCAAGCAATAAGTATCCATTCAAACACATTTCCATAATTGACAACAATAATATACAAATAGTCATAATTTATTTCAATTGAAAAAATTCAAAAGAAATAACTGTTGTGCACAAACTTTTGATAACTGTCTCCTGGCCTTGACTCAGTGTTTCCTTCCCTTTCCCTGAGTCTTTGGTAACTGAGAAACACAATTTGAGGTGTTTCAGTACTCATTTAAACTGTCTCTAACGATAATACATCATAATTAATTCACTGAATTCTATTATTTGCTTAGTCAACCTAATATGTCGACCCCCGATACATTCTTAGTAAATTAGGTTTTAATGTTACTAATATGTCACATTCAATAGTTTTTTAGGGTTAGTACATGTTACCAAACTCATTTCCATGTATCTTGCATTTTCTTGCAATTTGCTGGATTCCGGGATACTAGTTTGACCTAGCCGGATGACCTAGCTCCCTCATTTTTCGGGTTTCGGTCAAAACTACAAACTTGTAGATCTATGTCTTATTGCACGCGGGGCAAAATTTCAGGTCATTCTGAGTTATGTAGACCAAGTTATGGTCATTTTACTATTGCTGGTCAAAATGCATCAAAATTGGTCACTTTAGGTCATTTTAGGTCAATTTTGGTTCGGCCAATTTTTGGACACGAATTTGTGCAAGCTGTTTTACTTTCTTATGGTCATTTCTGGGCTTTGGTGTCTTCATATGACTTGTAGATATAGGTCTTAGCTATTCATGGTCAAAATTTCAGGTAAATTGGACCTGTTTTGAGTGAGTTATGGCCTAAACACTAACTACTGCCCAATTGGTCAATTTTCAGGCCATAATTGCACTAATCTGGATTTGGTCATTTTTCAAGCTACCTTACAAGCAGAATTTTGGCAAGCTTCCTTCATGAAAGTTGGCACATTTTGTGCCTAATTTCACCTCCAATTGGTCTCATACCAATTGGAGCCACACACTTATGGTTCTAAGCCCAAAACACAAACTGCCCTATTGCATTTTCTTCATTTCTCATCAAAGGTCACTTTTTAGCATTGCCAAACTCCACATTCATGTCAACTTTGCTTTGTACCATAACCTAAACATATTTTACCACATATTTTTGATCATTTTGGCAGCTTACAATCACATTCAACATACACCATAAAGTGCAGAATTTGTCAAACTCAATTACAACAACTTAACCACCTATTCTTACTCATTTACATGTCCAACCTCACACCATTACACATATACCCAAGCTGCCATAACAACCATCACAAATCAACATTATTATACCATAATCCAAACATAAAATAACATCCTTATGGTTCATCAAACCAGGCTGCCGATTCATGCATTTACATTCCATTAATTCCCAAGCTTCAAATTTCAAATACACATTCACATATACTAAGTATACATCACCTAATTAATTTCATACACACATAAACATTTAATCAATCCTTTAATCCACCATTTACAAGCAAAAATAAACTGTATTCAAGGAGTTTCCATGGCTGCCAAAAATACAGCTCTCCCTTTAAACATCAAACCTTAAAATTCTTTCCACAATTCAAGTACCCATAACATCCACACAAACTTTAATGAAGCAAGCATCAAAAATACATACTTACCACTTTTGAAATTCTTCAAAATCTCACCAAAACTTAAATTCCTTGCTGCTTATCTACTGCTCAAGTTGTATAGAACAACTTTAGTGAAGGACTCTTGAAGAAACTAGGGCTTGATCATGGAGGATTGGAGCTTCATGCGTGAATGGCCATGGAGTTTTCTTTGGGATGCATTCGGCTGGTTCAGTTGCTGGAGGTTGAAGATGATGTTCATTTGTCCAAAGTGTCTTTTATAGGTGGTCCAAGCTGCCTTAGTGGAGCACTTAACTTATTTTAATGTTTAATTATTCAAACTTTCTCAATTTTCATTTTTATGCCCCAAACTTCCATCATTTATACTATGTACCACAATTTTAATTTTCATGACATTTTACAAATATAATATCATTTATTTTTATTGGAAATTTAGGTCAAAAGACAACTCGGGGTGTCAAATGACCACAATGCCCCTGTTCGGGTTGCATTCTCGATTTTTCGGCAATACCGGGTTTTGTCCGTTTTTCGATTTCTCACTTTTCTTTGTACTAATTAATTAATTTTTCTTTGATATTTCTAATGATATTTATACTTCAATTGATGTCTCTTTAAGTCCTAAAAATATTTTGGGGTTCCCCATGATCGGGGCTAGTCAGCGGTTCCTGCAAGTGACTTTCAGTCTGATCACCCATCGCTAGGGTTCTCGGCTCGCTTAACTTGGTTACATTTCTTTGCTATTATTTTCCTTTGTTTTTCTTGTATTTTCTTTTCTTGTATTTCATAATTTTATGTCTCCTCACTAATATCGAAGTGTAGTTCTAGGCATCCCTAGCTGTCCGGACAACAACGATTACGAGCTGATGAGAGCACTCTAGAACATAGGGGTGTTACATAACATACTCCTCCATGAGTCCTACCACAGGTTTCACAGGTACAGACAGGAAAGGAACCCTTAGATATTTGCTGTTTGGATCTAAGTGGCCTCTGCCCTGAGAATCTTCCCTTACTAGATCCTCTGTTACTCGATTGCCCAAGGCTCTTTCTCTTACATTTCTTTGCTACAAGTTTGACTAGAAGTCTTCCCACTCTTGTCTTTTTCTTTTGTTCCCTTTCTAACGGCCCCTTCTAACTCAATCCTTTCTAATTTTAGGGCTTGGGATATCAGCTTTGAGAAGTTCTTATGTCAAAACCCAACCACTTGCATTCGTAAGGTAGGCTTCAATCTGGCTTCAAAGTGCTTGTATCTGTCTCTGCTAGTGGTGAGTAAATTCCCAGCATAGTGACTCAGGCGAGAGAACTCCCTCTCATACTCTGCCGCAGTCCTACCACCCTACTTCATACTCAAAAACTCTTGTTGCTTCATATCCACATAGGTATTAGGGACATACTTCTGTTTAAACTCCCTCAGAAAATCTTCCCAAGTCAGAACTAGAGGCTCTACCAGGCTATGGGGAATGGTCTTCCACCATTCATACGCATCTCCATGCAGTAGAGAGACCGAGCATTCAAACTTCAAATCATCAGTGCAGTGCAGTTTCTTGAATACCCTCTCCATCCGTTCTAACCATTGCTCAGCTTTTAATGGGTCCACTGTACCCTTGAACTCTGTTGCCCCATACTTCATTAACTTGTCATATTATCTGGCTAGGGATGGTGGTTGCACTGGAGGTGCTTACACAGGAGCTTGGCCAAGTATATTGCCAGCCATTTGCTAAAATAGTTCAACCATCTGCTGAGCGAACTGAGTAGGAAACTGCATGGGCGGGATGGGTGCAGTTGATCCACTGGCAATCTGAGAAGCTGGGGCCTCCCCCTGTACCTCAGCTGCTACTGATTACTCTACTGTGTGATCCCCCTCTTCCATATTGAATCACCAAGAATTCTACTTCTTGGACAACCAACACAAGGAGATTTCTCTCCATTAGTCTATATTTATGATGTAAGGCACTATATGTATCAATTAATGACAGTTGAGCAGTTATACTTATCAAAGAATTTCAAACATGCAATTTCAAAACTTGTATAAAAATCATAGCTCTGATACCACTAAAACATGTCACACCTATTCCCTTATAAGCCATGACATGTTCCCGTAGCATACCTAAGAATTACCGAACTACACCTATCGATAACCCATTAATTATGCTACAAGTGATTTTAAACAAATTAGAGCTTTTGATCTTATCAATTCTTTACGAAAAGCGCATGGGAATAGTTAAAATTCAATGTAAACATTCATTTAAAATAATTATAGACTAAATATTGCAAAAGTTATATTTCCATATGTCTCAAAATAAAATACAAATAGTTACAAACTCAAAATACTTTAGTAATGCAGTGCTTTTTAATACAAACTCAAAATGTAATGGCAATGTAATACTTTTAAATACAAACTGCTCAATGTTCATACATCCATACATATAGGTACAAAATCAATCAAAAGGAAATTACAGGGGTATACCTACGATATATACCCACAATCAAAACCAAAATGCTGTTTCCAAGTCTATCACTCGGCAGCCTTCTCCTTTCCTTTACCTGCGACAGCAAAAATAAGCTATCGCTGCGTATATCACTCAGTGGTGCATAACTAATAGCTTTAAAACTTAAAATAAAGTAAAACTTATCAAAGCATAAAAAATCACATTTTTCTTAAGCATGAAAACATTACAATAGTTCTAAGTCCATAAGAGCCATTTATTGGAATCACATTTCAAATGAAAAATCACACTCCATAAATCACAATTCACAAAGGATTAGTGTTGCCAACATCAACACACATTTCAGGCCATGACATAAAATTTCACGATCAGTGCCATGTTGTACACCACGACAAAGCAATCTCAACCTCACTAACCATTATTAATGAGGGAAGGGCTAGCTAGCTAATGAGTACTCATGTAGTCTTATCCCACTAACCGTTATTAATAGGAGACATAATCAATATCCATTATCAATCCCAAGTAGTCATTACTACTGGAGAGTTTCGAAAGGGATTGTCATGCTAACTGTGGTTTCAAATCAATTTTCAAAAGTTTTCCACTCAACAATCACATTTATAAACCAATAAATACATTCAAATCATCATAATATCCATATAAAGGTGGCAACACCCAAATTTCTCAAATGTAAGAGAAAAATCATATTTCAGTCAAAGTAAACTTATTCAAAGAAAAATCATTCAAATAAAAAAATTCCAAACAATTTACAAGTTTAAAAATGAAGAAAATGTTAGTTGTGCACAAACCTTCAATATTTCTTCTTTCTCGTTACTTACTTCTCCTTGCCCATTGCAACTTCTTTTTCTACTGAAAACGCACAAATAGAATGCCTCAAAACTCATCTCAATTTCTGCCAAGTACTCATTACATAAGTGTCTAATGCATTCCAAGTTAGCTTTGCAAATTTTAGAGAGTTTTGGTTTTCTAGTAGCTTGGTACATTGAACTTTGTACCCAATGTTTTCCTAGTTTCAATCATAATTTGGTGAGGTGCTCTTCATGAAAATTGTCCTTCTAGGTGTCATCTTTATTTCCCTTTTTGAATCACCTCATTTGGAGTTGTGTACCCAAAGTTATAGTCAAATGAATTTTACTATTCACGTGGGGCTACTTGTGGCAGCTTTGGTGACTTAAATTTGGCCAACAATTTGATAGGGTTACGTTCATAATATATGTAACACCCCTATATTCGTTAGTGCATTCTACTGTTCCGGTGACAATGTCTATCTAGACTGTAACACCCTCCTGTAGCAGTGCATGTACATTCTCTTGTTAGGTGATCGGTGTCGGTCTGGACAGCTAGAACGTCTGGAAAAATATTTGAACTAAAGTGAGGAACTGTAATTAACTCAAATATTAATAAGAAAAATTTATAAAAAATTTTAGAAATAAAATACAACCAAGTTAAATGAGCCGGTGCCCAAGTGATGGGTAACCTAGTGAGAAGTTGCGGTTCTCGCAACTAGGAGCCCTAGACCTGGGGGAAAAATTATAAAATAATTTTTGGGACTCCAGAGAAGGGTCATTGAGGTTCTTATGGCATTAGAATGCCAAGAAAATGCTTAGAAAAATTTTTCAATCGGTACAGACAATTTTGGTCTGTTAAGCCAAACATATGGCATTTTGGTCATTTCGCCTTCAGAGGTAATTTTTGGCCGACTTGTCCAGTTAAGTAAATAATTATTTTGACATAAAATGTGAATAAACATTACTAAAAATTAAATTGAAAATGAGTAGAGATGAAAAGAAAAGAAAATGAAAGAAAATACCTAATAATGACATCATATGATGTCATTAAAAACCTATCCACCAATCACAATTAAGCACCACTTAAATTAACCTATTAAAGAGGATAATTGAGACAAAGAAAAACAAAAGCCATCTGCTCTTCCTCACCCAAAAACCAGATAAACCCATTCCTCCATGGAAGCTTAATGGAAGCTTGAGATAACCCACCAAATCACCTTGAAACCACAACCTTGCTTCCCTAAAAATTGATTTTCAGCAGACAACCTCTAGCCAGAAAAAGAAGAAGGAAGAAGGGAGTTTTGGAGACTTGGAAAAGTTAGCAAAAGAGGTTAGTGCCCAATTTATTCTCTCTCTCACTCAATTCATGTTTAAGGACATGATTTAAGTTGAAATTGTAAGTTTAATGCATAAATTAAACTTTGAGAACTTGGAGACTTGAACAAAATTAGGGTTTGCCCATGAAATGGTATATGAACATTGTAATGGTCAATTAGTGACCATTTGAATGTGTGTGAGGAGGGAATAAGGCGAGTTGAGGCTTGGCATTTGTGTATGGATGGGCTGCCCATGGTGACCTGCAGAATTGGACATGAGTCTAGCAGGTTTGGGCAGCCATAACTAGTGTAGAGATTCAATTGGTGTTTGGCCAATTGGACATGAAACTAAACACATAATGGCACAACTTTGGTGAAGAAACCATGCCCATAAGACCAAAGCAAGTGGACCAAAAGCTTTCCCCAATCCGGGTGACCTGCAGTCTGTTTTTGTAGAATGACCAAATGAACAGTGATTGTTCATTAGGCCATAACTCAGTGTAGAATGGTCCAATTGACCTGAAATTTTACCAGAAACAAGTTGAGATATAGACCAACAACTTTCATGAAGAAACCTAACCCAAATTATGACCAGAACCTATCCAACAAGGGAGTTGCGATCCATTAACTGCACTGTAGATATGGTCAGTCCAGAAAAATTCCAATCCGGCCAGTTGTGGTTTTTTGACCATAACTTGAGCTACAAAAAGCCAAATGGAGTGATTCAAAAAATGAAATTCAACTAGACAAAATAAGGAACAACTTTCATGTTGATAAATTTTCCAAATTCCCACTGCAAAAATGACTAATAGAACAGTAAACATAAGGTATCAACACTTGAAAATTCTGCTCCATTAACTTTAAGCTTAGAAATGGTATTGGCAACCAATACCAACAAATTTTCAATGCAAAATGTGGTATTTTGATTACCAAGGTACGTGCACAGGCTTAGATTCTCCTCTTATTAGATGATAGGTCTAAGTTATTTTAATTTTTTTTATGGTAAGGCCCATTCGGAAGATTCATTATTGTGATGTGTACGGTGCACAATGATTCGACCTCCCCGACCATAGAGAGTTAGAATCACCACGAAGATGGCCATGTCGGATTAGTCTTACATAGTTAGTGAGATAAAGAATGGTTTTTGAGAAAAAGAATGGCTTTTGCAATAAAGAATGGTCTTTTTGAGATAAAGAATGGTTTTTGAGAAAAAGAATGGCTTTTGAGATAAAGAATGGTTTTGAATAGTAAAGAATTGTGATTTCAATTATGATTTATGTATAATTGATTTTGTTGGAATTACCTAAAATGTTTGGTTGAGATTTGATAAATTGAATTTCACGATCAAAGTCATTTCATACAAATGATTTATGTTATTAGCAATGAATAATTTGATTTTTGGAATTTGATGAGTATCCTGATTTCCAAATTATTTGATGTAATTTTGCTAAGGTATATTGAATTATGTTTTAAGTTATAGTTGTGCATTACTGAGTTCACCACTCAATGATAGCTTTGTATGCTATCACCGGTGAAAAGAGCATAGAGCAATTGAGTAAGCTTCTTTGAAGAGACATTCATATCACTCGGGTATACCCATGTACCACGAGTTTTGATGTATGCATGTAATAATATGTATGTAAATTATTTGAGCAGTTGTATAAAAACTCTTGTAAAATATTTTAGTATGTAATTAAATGTAAATTATTGTAAATGTAAATTTGAGGTTTCATTTACCTGAATAGCTTTGTAATATTAATTTTTGAGTCTTGTAATCAATGAAATGTTTCTTTTATGATGAGGTTGGTTTGAAAATGAAATGATTGATTATTGAGATTGAATTGTGAGATAAAATGAAGTTTCTTGGAGTTGTATTTGAGAAAACATATTGGGAGTGTTTTCTTTTTTTAAGGTTTGAAGAATTGTTTTCTCAAAATACAGCTGGCACTCTGCTGATATTTTAAAAAAAAATTTATAACACCAGATTTTAGTCGATGATTTAAATTGCATGAAAATTATTTTAAAATCCCTTGTAGTATATCTAATGGGTTATCGGTAAGCGAAGTACGGTAATTCAGTAGGTATACTACGGGATCATGTTACATCTTATGGGGGAGTAGGGTGTGACATGTTTTGTGGTATCAGAGTAATGGTTTTGAAGTAAATTTCGAAATGTGAATTTGAAATCTTTTTGTCGGTAACTACAACTGCTCAAATGTTTGATACATATAGTACATTTACATCATAAATATGAACTAATGGAGAGAAATGTCCTTGATTTAGTTGTACAGGAATAGAAAATCCTGTGAAAAGACATGGAAGAGAAGAATGAGGCAATAGAACAGTCTGTGATGGCAGAAGTATAAGTTGAGGCCGTAGCTCCACAAAGTGTCGAAGGCCTGATTGTACCAGTTTTACTGGTACAAATTACTGCACAAATGGCCCAGCAAATGGCCACTTTCTTTCAACAAATGGCTGATACTCTATCAGCTCAAGCTCAAGCACAAACCCAACCCCCACAAGGACAATGTGAAATAGAGAAGAGGGAGAAACCTATGGGTCAGAGCTTGAACAATAATTTGGGGAAGAGAAAAGAATTTAAGGAACCAGAGCTCGGGGATATGTGAGGCGGATCATCGAGGCGAGAGAACACCAAGATCTAGTCGTCGAATAACCAGAAGTTCCTATTCTGCCCGTTTCTGCCATGTTTGTGGTAAGCTACATGGAGGTATTTATCATAAGGCCTCTGGAGCCTGCTACAATGGTGGAAAATGTGGAAATTTTGTTAGAGATTGTACTAGAGCACCTCGATCTACTTTCCGGAGTTCATAGACAGTCAGTCAGAGTCGAGATAGAAATAGAGTTGGTACTCCTCACAACCATAACATAGTGAATCAACCCAAACATAGTAGCGTATTAGTTAGAGCGCCTACTATGAGCAGAGGAAAGAACAAAAACTTTGGATGTCATTGCTAGTAAGTTCTTAATTTTTTATAGATACAATTAATTATTTTTTTTTGATCCAAGCACTTCTTAGTTTTATTTTAGTGTTAGATATATATGTTGTGTTGTTATTCCTTTACATGTGAATAAATTTTGATGTAGTAGTGATTAGTCCTTTAAGATAAGGAATGTGATAATAAGTGAAATAAGTACTGGAACAATTTATCACCTAAAAGAATTATCTAACACACCATAAATAATAAAGCTAATTGGATAGCCTAATTAATATAAGGAAAAAGGACCTAAAAGTACGTTCTGATAATAGAATTGCTCTATAAGAGGGCAAAGATGTTCTTGTTAGTAATGTCAAGGGATATTATGTCGAGAATCGGTTTAGGATATTAGTGGATTCGAGAAAGATAAGATGTTAGAAAACTTAGTCCATGAGGTTATAACGTAGTGACTATGTAATGTTCTTGATGTTTGTATTGTAAGCTGCGATTCTGATGCCGTCTGAGATTATTGTGTAGAGCTACGTGCTTCCTTGTGGTACAATAAAATAAGAATATTTGTAAGTAATCTATAAATTGATCTGATTCGCTTGAATAGAGTACTATTACGAGAAATAAATGTGAAAATTTTAGTCAGAAATTTAAAACTTCAAAACTAGCCTGTCGAAAGACTACACTTGTAAGGTAGCTGAAGTCAGTAACTCGGTTACAATAATGTGAACTACCTGTACCACAGTAATTGCTATAAGTTTAGAGATATCAGTATGACTTATCATCCTCAAATGGATGGACAGTCAAAACAAGTAATTCAGGTAAATTCTAAAACTCATTGAGTTTCTGTAAATAATGAAATGAAATGATAATAATAACCTGTAAAATGTAATAAGCCCTCGAGAATATACTGAGAACTTGTGTCCTTGAATTCGAGGGGAGATGGGATAGATACCTCCCACTAACAGAATTTATATACAATAATAAGTGCCAAGCTAGCATACAAATGGCACCCTATGAAACATTGTAAGGGAACGAATAACTATGGATTTTGTGATGAGACTTCTGAGGACACAGAATAGTCATGATGCAATATGGGTCATAGTTGATAGACTAACCAAGTCTGCTCACTTTTTGCCAGTTCGGATGGACTACAGTTGGAGATTAGCCAGATTGTACATAAATGAGATTGTAAAATTGCATGGAGTGCCAGTATCGATTATATCAGACAGAGATCCTTGGTTCACTTATAGATTCTGGGGTAGTCTTCAGAGAGCCCTAGGAACTAGATTGAACTTCAGCACAGCATTCCACCGACAGATAGATGGCCAGTCTAAGAGGATAATTTAGATATTGGAGGATATGCTATGGGCTTGTGCGATTGAGTTTGAAGATAGTTGGGATATACATTTGCCTTTTATTGAGTTTGCTTATAACAATAGCTACCAATCAAGCATTGGGATACCTCCATATGAAGCTTTATATGGTAGAAAGTGCAGAATTACCCTATGTTGGGATGAAGTAGGTGAAAGGAAGATGATTGAGCCAGAAATTGTTCAGCAGACAGAGAAAAAATCAGATTGATCAGAGATCGACTCAAATTTTGCATCGGGCGTCGGAAGTCCTATGTTGATCTGAAGAGAAGAGATATTGAATATGCAATGGGCAATAAGGTATTCCTTAAAGTTTCTCCTTGGAAGAGGACATGAGGAGACAGCACCCACAGCTGTTCAGAAACTGATGCCAGGTAAAATTTTGAGACGAAATATATTTTAAGGCGGGGAGAATTGTAACACCCCTATGTTCGATAGTGCGTTATACTGTTCCGGTGACAGTGTCTATCTGGACAGCTAGGATGCCTAGAACTACACTTAGATATGGGTGAGGAGACATAAAATAATGAAATACAAAAAAAGAAAATACAAAAAAACAAAGGAAAAATAATAATAATGAAATGTAACCAAGTTAAACGAGCTGAGAACCATAGCGATGGGTGACCGCACTAGGAAGTTACGGCATGGATCATTGACTAGCCCTGGACCGCGGGGAACCCTAGAAAATATTTTTAAGACTTAAATGAACATCTATTGAAGTATAAATTTCATTAGAAATATCAAAAAAAAAAAATTAAATAATTAGGACAAAAAAAATGAGAAATCAAGAAAATGACAAAGCTCGGTGTTACCGAAAAATCGGGAATGCAACACGAATAGGGGCATTATGGTCATTTCACATCTCGAGTTGCCTTTTGACCTAAATGTCCATTAAAAATAAACGATATTACACTTGGAAAATATCATGAAAAATTAAAATGGTGGTACATAATTTAAATAGAAAAAGAAATGAGGTAAAAAGTGAAAGTTGTGAAACTTTAGATTAATTAATCTTAACCACACTTAGTGCTCCACTAAGTAAAGTTAGTGGACATTAAAATATCACAAATGGGACAACATAAGTCATCTTCAACCTCCAGAATTTACACCAGCCAAAGCTCTCCCATGAAAGCTCCCATGGCCAAAGTGAAAACACCTCCATGCACCATGATTTAGCCATAAAAGCTTTAAGCTCCCTTCATTAAACTTAACCTCCATACCTTGGGCAGCATACTAGGAGCAAGAAAGTTAAGTTTTGGTGAGGTTTTGAAGAGGACATGAGGAGACAGCACCCACAGCTGTTCAGAAACTGATGCCAGGTAAAATTTCGAGACGAAATTTATTTTAAGGGGTGGAGAATTGTAACACCCCTATGTTCGGTAGTGCGTTCTACTATTCCGGTGACTAGTGTTGTCCAGACAGCTAGGATGCCTAGAACTACACTTAGATATGAGTGAGGAGACATAAAAAAAGGAAATACAAGAAAAGAAAATACAAGAAAAACAAAGGAAAAATAATAGCAATGAAGTGTAACCAAGTTAAGCAATGAGAACCCTAGCGATGGGTAGCATAGGAAGTCACGGCGTGGACGTTGACTAATACTGGACCATAGAGAACACTAGAAAATATATTTAGGACTTAAATAAATGTCTATTGAAGTATAAATGCTATTAGAAATATCAAAGAAAATTTAATTAATTAGTACAAAGAAAAGTGAGAAATCGAGAAAATGACAAAACCTGGTGCTATCGAAAAATCGGGAATGCAACGAGCAGGGGGCATTGTGGTCATTTGACATCCTGAGTTGTCTTTTGACCTAAATATCCATTAAAAATACATGATATTACACTTGAAAAATGTCATTAAAAATTAAATTGGTGGTACCTAATGTAAATAGCAAAAATTGGGAGTTAAATGTGGGAAAATGAAACCTTAAGATTAAATTAACATTATATTCTCACTTAGTGGTCCACTAACACCTAAAGTGGACCATTAACCTTCATTTTGGACAGCAGAATTCACCTTCTTCAACCTCTCAAAATTCCAGCTGAAAACTTTCTTGAGAAAACCTCCATGGCGCATGGTTTACAAGCTCCATGTAACCAAGAATCCCACCTCCATTTCACTAGCTCCCTTCACTAAAATTACTCTACACCACTTGGGCAGTAGATAGGCAGCAAGAAGAGCAAGTTTAGTCAAGGTTTTGAAGAGTTTCCAAAGTGGTAAGTAGGTATTTTTGATGCTTGCTTCATTAAAGTTTGTGTGGATGTTATGGGTACTTGAATTGTGGGAAGATTTTTGGAGTTTGATGTTTGAAGGGAGATGTATATTTTTGGCAGCCATGGAAACTCCTTAAGGGCAGTTTATCCTTGCTTGTAAATGGTAGATTAAAGTGTTGATTAAGTGGTTATATGTGTAGGAATAAATTGGGTGATGTATATTAGATGTATGTGAATGTACACTTGATTTTGGAAGCTTGGAAATTAATTGAGAGAGATGTATGAATCGGCAGCTTGAATGGTGAACCAAAAAAATGTGTTTCATGGTTTGGTTTATGGACTATTATTGTTGAATTATGGTACTTGTTATGGCAGCTTGTGTATGTGTATAAAGGTGTGAGTTTGGACATGTAAATGAGCTAGGTTATGTAGTTAAATTGTGTGTAATTTAGACTTGATAAATTCTATACTATAAGGTGCATATTGAGTGTGATTATAAGCTGCCAAAATGACCAATAATGTGAAATAAAATGTGTTTAGGTTATGGTACAAAACAAAAATGGCATGAATGTGTAACTTGGTAGGCATAGGATGTGTATTTGATGAGTAATGAACAATGTGCAATAGGGCAGTGTGTATTTTGGCCTAGAACCTCAAGTGTGTGGCTACAATTGGTATGAGACCAATTGGAGGTGAAACTAGGCACAAAAAGTGCCAACTTTTATGAAGGAAGCTTACCAAAATTCTGCTTGGAAGGTAACTTGAAAAATGACCAAATCCGGATTAGTGCAATTAAGGCACGAAAATTGACCATTTGAGCGTGATTAGTGTTTTGGCCATAACTCACTCAAAACAGGTCCAATTGACCTGAAAGTTTTACCATGAATAGTTTAAAATATATCTACAAGTCTTATGAAGACACCAAAGCCAATAAATGAACATAAGCAAGTCAAATAGCTTGCACAAATTTGGAGTCAAAATCTTGGCGGAACCTAAAATGACCTAAATTGACCAATTTTTTTACTTTCCCACTATCTATAGTAAAATGACCATAACTTGGTCTACATAACTCAGAAAGACCTAAAATTTTGCCCCACAAGCAATAAGACATAGAACAACAAGTTTGAAGTTTTGACCGAAACTCGAAAACCAAGGGAACTAGGTCATCCGGCAAGGTCAAATTAGTATACCGAAAGTCGACAAATTGCAATAAAATGCAATATACCTGGAAATAAATTTGGTAACATGTACTAATACAAAAAGGCTACAAATGTGACATATTGGTAACATTAAAACCTAATTCACCTAGACTGCATCGAGGGTCAACAGCTTAGGTTGACTAAGGAAATAATAGAATCAATGAATTAATTATTAAGCATTATCGTTAGAGGCAGTTCAAATGAGTCTTGAAACACTTCAAAATTGTGTTTCTCGGCTAAAGACTTCGAGGGAAGGGAAGGAAACAGTCGAGCCAAGAAACGATTATTAGAGGTTTGCGCACAACTAGTTTTTAACTGATTTTGTTTTGAATATTTCATATGATTAAATGATATATTTTTCTTATGTTTAACAAGCATTGGATTTAATTCAATGATTATTGAAATTGTTATAGTATGTATGAATTTAGCTTTGTGAAATTGTATTTCCACAAGTATTAAGCATTTGTGAATTGAATAAATTATGTTTTGGAAAATTGTGATAGAACATGTTTTGAATTGTGATGGGCAATTTGCATGGAAAAATGCAAATTCATGATTTGAATTGTGATGAGCATAAAAATTATTGGATATTGGAATTGACTTTGAATCGAATTGTATTGTGATTTATGCTCACTAAAAGGATTGTGATATTGTTTTATATCTCACTATAGATGCTTGACTAGGTTATTACCCGTCTCTCTCATTTGTTGAGAAGACAATGGAGTTAGTTGTGTTTTGATTACCATGGTACGTGCACAGGCTTAGATTCTCCTCTTATTAGAGGTTAGATCTAAGTTCTTATTTGTTATGGCCCTTGCGAAAGATTCATTATTGTGATGTGTACTGTGCACGATGATTCGACCTCCCCAACCATAAGGAGTTAGAATTCGATTCGACCTCCTCGACCATAGGGAGTTAGAATCACCCCGAAGATGGCCCTTTCGGATTAGTCTTGCATAGTTAGTGAGATACATAATGGTTTTGAGATCTGAGAATGTTTTTGAATAGTAAAGAATTGTGATTTCAATTATGATTTATGTATAATTGATTTTGTTGGAATTACCTTAAATGGTTAGTTATGATTTGATAAATTGGACTTCGTGATCAAAGTCATTTTATACAAATGATTCATATTATTGGCAATGAATACTTTGAGTTTTGGAATTTGATGAATATCCAGATTTCCAAATTATTTGTTGTAATTTTTGTTAAGGTATATTGTACTATGTTTTAAATTATTGTTGTGCACCACTGAGTTCACCACTCAGCGATAGCTTTGTATGCTGTCGCAGGTGAAAAGACCATAGAGCAATTGAGTAAGCTTCTTTGAAGACACATTCAGATCAGCTCTAGGTATATCATAGGTATACCCATGTAAACAGGTTTTGATGTATGCATGTAATAATATGTATGTAAATTATTTGAGCAGTTGTATAAAAACTCTTGTAAAATATTTTGGCATGTAATTAAATATAAAGTATTGTAACTGTAAATTTGAGATTTTATTTACTTGAATAGTTTTGTAATATAAATTTTGAGTCTTGTAATCAATCAAATGTTTCTTTATAATGAGATTAGTTTGAAAATGAATGGATTGTTTATTGAGAATTGAATTGTGAATTGAAATGAAGTTATTAGAGTTGTATTTGAGAAAACATTGGTAGCATTTTCTTTTGCAAGATTGAAGAACTGTTTTCTCAAAATACAGCTGGCAATTTGCCAAAATTTTGAAAAAATTTTATAACACAAGATTTTAATTGATGATTTAAATTTCACAAAAATTGTTTTAAAATCCCTTGTAGTATATCTAATGGGTTATCGGTAGGCGAAGTACGGTAATTAATTAGGTGTACTACGGGATCATGTTACATCTTACAGGGGAGTAGGGTGTGACATGTTTTGTGGTATCAGAGCAATGGTTTTAAAGTAAACTTCAAACTGTGAATTTGAAATCTTCTTATCGGTAACTATAACTGCTCAAATGTTTGATACATATAGTACATTTACATCATAAATATGAACTAATGGAGAGGAATCTCCTTGTGTTGGTCGTACAAAAATAGAAAATCCTGTGAAAGGATATGGAAGAGAAGAATGAGATAATAGAACAGTCCGTGATGGTAGAAGTACAAGTTGAGGCTGACTCATCAGTGTCGAAGGCAGTGTGCAGTTCTGAGTACAATTACTACATAAATGGCCCCGCTAATGGCCACTTTCTTTCAACAAATGGCTGATACTCTGTCAACTCAAGCTTAAGCAGAAACCTAACCCCCACAAGGGCAGTGTGTAATGGAAAAGAGGGAGAAACATATGGGTCAGAGCTCAAGAAGTAATTTGGGGAAGAGAAAATAATTTGAGGAGCCCCAAACTCAGGAATATGACAGAGGCGGATCATCAAGGCAGAGACCACCAAGACCTAGTTGTCGAACAACTAGAAGTTCCTATCCTCCTCGTATCTGTAACTCTTGTGACAAGCTACATGGAGGTATTTGTCATAAGGCCTCTGGAGCCTGCTATAATTGTGGAAAGCTTGGACACTTAGTTAGAGATTGTACTAGAGCACCTCGATCTGCTCTCTAGAGTTTACAGACAATCAGTCAGAGTCGAGATAGAAATAGAGTTCCTCACTACCATAACACAGTGAATCAACCCGAACATAGTAGCACATCAGTTACAGGGTTTACTATGCGCCAAGGAGAAAGAACAGAAACTTCAGATGTAGCTGCTAGTAAGTTCTTAATTTTTGAAAGAAACAATTAGTTATTATTTGATCTCAGCACTACTTAGTTGTGTGTTAGTGTTAGAACTATATGTTCTGTTGCTAATCCTTTACATGGGAATGAATTTTGATGTATTAGTAACTAGTCTTTTAGGATAAAAACTATAATAACAAGTATGATTGACATTAATTTTGGAAGAATTGTTAGCTAAAAGTATTTTCTAAAACACCATAAATTATAAAGCTAAATGGTGAGCCTACTTAATGTATGGCAAGAGGACCTAAAAGTAAGTTACAGTAATAGAATTACTCTAGATGAGGGCAAAGATGTTACTGTCAGTAATTGTCAAGGGATATTGTAATCAAAATCGATTTAGGATATTAGTGGATTCGAGAAAGACAAGATGTTAGAAAACCTAGTCCATGAGGTTATAACGTAGTGACTATGTAATGTTCTCGATGTTTGTATTGTAAGCTGCAGATTACGGTACCGACACGGGATTATTGTGTAGAGCTACGTGCTTCCTCATGGTACAATAAACTAAGAATATTTGTAAGTAATCTATAATTTGATACAGTTGCGCCAGAATAGAGTACTATTACGGGAAATAAATGTGAAAATTTTAGTAACAAATTTAAAACTTCAGAACTAGCCTATCAAACAACTACAGTTGTAAGGTAGCTAGAGTCTGTGACTCGGTTACATTAATGTGAACTACCTGTACCACAGTAATTGCTATAAGTTTAGAGATATCAATACGACTTATCATCCTCAAACGGATGGACAGTCAAAACAAGTGATTCAGGTAAATTCTAAAACTCATTGAGTTTCTGTAAATAATGAAATGAAATGATAATAATAACCTGTAAAATGTAATAAGCCCTCGAGAATATACTGAGAACTTGTGTCCTTAAATCCGAGGGGAGATGGGACAGATACCTTCCACTAACAGAATTTGTATACAATAATAAGTGTCAAGCTAGCATACAAACGGCACCCTATGAAACACTGTAAGGGAATGGATAACTATGGATTTTGTGATGAGACTTTCGAAGGCACAGAATAGTCATGATGCAGTATGGGTTATAGTTGATAAACTAACCAAGTCTGCTCACTTTTTGCCAGTCCGGATGGACTATAGTTAGAGAGATTGGCCAGATTATACATAAATGAGAATGTAAAACTGCATGGAGTGCCAGTATCAACTGTGTCAGACAGAGATCCTAGGTTTACTTCTAAATTCTGGGGTAGTCTTCAAAGAACCCTAGGAACTAGATTGAACTTCAGCACGACATTCCACTCATAAATGGATGGCCAGTCTGAGAGGGTAATTCAGATATTAGAGGATATGCTACGGGCTTTTGTGATTGAGTTTGAAGGTTGTTGGGATACACACTTGCCTTTGATTGAGTTTGCTTATAACAATAGCTACCAATCAAGCATTGGAATGCCTCCATATGAAGCTTTGTATGGCAGGAAGTGCAGAACTCCCCTATATTAGGATGAAGTAGATGAAAGGAAGATGATTGGGCTAGAAATTGTTTAGTAGACAGAGGAAAAGATCAGATTGAACAGAGATAGACTCAAGGCTGCATCAGACCGTCAGAAGTCCTATGTTGGTCTGAAGAGAAGAGATATTGAATATGTAGTGGGTGATAAGGTATTCCTCAAAGTTTCTCCTTGGAAGAGGATTATGAGATTTGGCAGAAAGGGGAAACTGAGTCCTCGTTTCATCGGACCATATGAGGTTCTGGAGAGAGTGGGTCCTTTGTGTCAGGGGGTTAGAAAGTTTAAGTAGTAATATGTAAAGTTCAGGGACTAAAGGGGATATTTTGTAATTATTTTCTATTTATGTAATTTTGGGGTGTGATGGCTCAAGCATAGTGATGTCTCCTCCTATCACACCTTATTGTGTTGCTAATGCTCTTTAGGGGGGAGTGACTAGTTGACTACCATGAAGCAACCGGTATAGCTAGCCATTGGCATGGTGAGTACTTGTCCCGCTACTCCTTGTAGGTTCCACCCTACCTACAAGTGATGTATGGACAACTAACTTAATTGTATCGATTATGACTAATGAATGAAAGAAGTAGCCTGTTCTTGATATACTGGTGCCTTGTTCTTTATTATGCTTGAGATGCTTGTTAAAATGTGATGCTTGTGAAATTTTTCCCAATTGGCTTGCCAAGCCATGCTAATATATTCATCATATTGAATAGATTCTCTTGGCTGACTTGTCTTGAAAGAGTTCAAGCTAAGTGCTGCACGTTTCCAAGTGAGGGCTAAAACCTAGACCCGTGACAGTTGATATCAAAGCAACCACCGATCCATGAATGGTGGAGAGCATGAAGGAATCTACTGTGCAAGTATTATCACCCTCGAGAAAAGGGATCAAAGTGATTTCACTAAAGGCAATGGATGTTTCATTGATTGTCACGCCAAGCACTCTAAAAATGAGTAGGCAGGGTGACTGAGTTCCTCCCATTGATTGTCACGCCAGGCGCTCTGAGAGGAGTAGGCAGGGTGACTGAGTTACACATTGGTTGAGAATGCAGGGTGCTGCACGCTCCTTTAGTTACATCCTTTGGAGAGGGTAATGATCCCAAGTGGGATGCTGCACACTCTATCAGCTGCATCTTTTGGAGAGAGGGTAATGACCCTATGAAAATTTTGAGGGGGCTGGCAATAGAGCTTAAGTCAGTCCGCCTCGCTCTTTGAGCAATGAGAAAATTGAATATCATTGGCTATTGTAGCCTAGCTATATCGGGTGAGGGTGAGCCAATAGAGCTTGAGGCCACCCAAAATCCTATACTTGCAGGAAATATTTTTTAGCTGTGATGGCTAAGCTTTCTAAGGGTGAGGGTGAGCCAATACAGCTTGAGGCCTCCCAAAATCCCATGCTTACATGAGACATCTTCTGGCTATGGTAGCCATGCTTTCTAAGGGTGAGGGTGAGCCAATAGAGCTTGAGGCCATCCAAAATCCCATTTCTTTTGCAAGAAAGGATTAATTGAGCAACTTAAAGCAGTGGCTTATCATGTAAAAGATGCTGGAAAATTTTAAGTCTATTACCACTCCTCATAATTCTCTTGTAGGGTCTGTGGTCGAGATTAGCAACGAGGTCGAGGAGACCAAGAACACAATTTTGAGGTGAACTGCTGGTAAGCACTACCAGTAATCCTAATGTGAGGAAATTTCGAAACCAAAGGGTTTAGTGGTACTCGCAATGCAAGAGAGGTAAAATAATCTTTTATATGACATGAAATTATATTCCAATGCTACTCAAAATGATTTTCATGAAGACAGGTTAAAAGGATAGTGCCAACGTATTTAGCTAAAGGAGGGCAAACTGTGGTGGCATAATAAAGTGAAAGGAATAATAGTAAAACTGGATGCACCATCCTCACCTTATGTAGGTAGCGCATAACACACAATGAGGGTTAATGAGATACAACAGATAGATCCAATCCAAGAATATGTGAGGAACTTTGTGACTCTCATGCTAAGATAGCAAGGGTATGGTAAAGTAGACGTGAAACTTTGGCAAAGAATGTGTTAATGAGATGTAAGTGAAGGAGCTAAATAAGAGCTTGATCATGATAGAAAAGTCGAGACAACTACCCTAGAAAATGGGGCAATGCTTTAAGTGGGGGATTAATCCAAAAATAACTCCATTATTAGAGAAATAAAGGGAGACAAGCTAACCAATCGAAGAAGAGAACACTATTGTGCAAGATTGTAGAGTAATCAATACTAGCGATCAAACAACTTAACAGTGGTTGAGCTTAGAATATCAAAAGTGTTTCTCTTTGTGGGGAGTACATTGCATCTTATAATGTTCCTACAAAGGTTTTTAAATGCCTTAAAAGGCCATCCAAGAAGAAGAGAAGGGTCCTAAAAGAGAGAACAAAGGAAGAAGATAATGCTCCATTGATGGTAGATGCCATATGCTCTGTAGAGCCTTGGAGAAGCAAAAGCTGAAACTAACTACCGAACAAAAGAGACCGACCTTATGCAATGTTTACAAGTTATACTACCATCTGCAAAAGGAAAGTGATATTGATTCTCTCCAATTCGGGGAAGGTGTTAAGCAAGCTTAAAGAAACTAATGTGTGTGGGAAGATTGAACCCAAAACCACATGTGCAACATGGTATAAGTATCTTTAAACTTCTTACTGTACCTTTTTAACTGACAAATGTTTTGGATATCTTTGTACTTCAATGAACCAGGTATTTTGTGATTATTCTGACAAGTTATGGTGGTCCACCTTGATTATACCATGGCATATACATACACTTTAGAGGAATATCTCTACTTAACTTTGAGAAGGTGTAAGAGAATAAACTCTTTTTATAAGAGAGAGAAAGGCATGTCAAAGTAACCCAAAGTCAGATTCTTCAGGCATATGTTTAACAAAGGCAAGATTCCTCAAGGATACAGACTTATGAAGAAGTGGACATATGAAAACCAATAGCCACAAGAATTACAAGCCGAAGATCAAGTGACGATGATACGACTACCAAACCAACTACTGTCACACCCTACCCCTCTGTAAGGCATAACATGATCCCGTAGTATACCTAATGAATTACCAACTCCGTCTACTGATAACCCATTAAATATACTACAAGGGATTTTAAAAACTTTTCTTACTTCTTTTACAGTGGTGAGCACTATTTACAGGTGTTAAAAACCTTTTTGATCTGAAGTGATAGAACTAACACATTTAAATTATTTGGAATTTCTGTAAAAATTTTGGCAGAATGCCATTTGTATTTTGGATAAAATAGTTCTTCATAAAACCTGTGAAAAGCACTTCAATTATTTTCCAAATCTCAACTCCAACATTTTTCTCAATACAACATATTTCTCAACTCAAATCCACAGTGATTTTTCAAAAGCTGAGATATAGGAAGTATAATACAATTTTTTACAAGTCAAAATAACTCATAATTATTTTACAACCTCAAGTTACAATTTGAATTTACAACTGCTCAAACCAAAACAATATGTACATACAGTGGTCATACATTCTGATAAAATGCAAAAAGCGGTATACTCGTTATACAGAAAAATCTCTCATTTGGAGGTACTAGCAGCCTAGTCTGCTGCCTGCATTCTGTCTACACTGCGGCAATAAAAGCTATCGCTGAGACAATGTCTCAGTGGTGCACAACATTAACCAAATACAACTTTAAATCACAACTCATAAACCATATAAATAGTGGATACGTAAAACCATAGTTAAATTCAAGACAATGAATGTCATAAGGAATTTAAACTCCCATTCACAAATTATCAAAATTCATAATAACACAATTTAGTCAAATAGTTTAAGAATACCGTATTGCCAATTCATACACAATTTAATCAAATTACTGAATAACACAGTGTTGCCGATCAATATCACAATTTGATCAAAGAACTGAATAATATCGTTTTGCAAATCAATAACACAATTCGATCAAATAACTGAATAATATCGTTTTGCAAATCAATAACACAATTCGATCAAATAACTGAATAATATCGTTTTGCAAATCAATAACACAATTCGATCAAATAACTGAATAATATCGTTTTGCAAATCAATAATACAATTCGATCAAATAACTGAATAATACAGTGTTGCCAATTAATATCACAATTCGATCAAATAATTGAAGAATACAGTGTTGCTAATTAATATCACAATTTAAGCCATGACACAATTTTTTCGTACATGCCGTGTTGTACACCACGACAAGACATACTCACCCCAATAATCGAAATCAATGAGGGAGGAAGCTAGCTATATAATGAGTACTCATTCACACTCACCTCAGACTGGGAAGTCAAGAGGGAGGAACATAATCATACTCACCCCAGACTGATAAGTCAAAGAGGGAGGAATATCACACTCACCCCATTAATGGAGGAGGAACATAGTATCCGTGTCATGCCAATTGTGAGTCAAAACAATTCCAAACATTTTATTCAAATGATCCGTAAGAATCCAATAAATTTCCAAAGTTATAATCTCATTCACAAAATGGCAACATAATTCGTAATTCACTTCAATTTCCACAAAAACCATTTACAGTGCTTTTCAATCAATAAGTATCCATCAAATACCATTCAAACAGTTTCTCACAGTTTCAAATCATTTACAATGCTTTTCAAGCAATAAATATCCATTCAAGTACATTTCCACAATTTAAAACAATAATATACAAGTAGTCATAATTTATTTCAATTGAAAATAATTCAAAAGAAATAGTTGTTGTGCACAAACCTCTGATGACTGTCTCTTGGTCTAGACTCAGTGTTTCCTTCCCTTTCCCTGAGTCTTTAGTAACTTATGGTTGGAACTTGCTAAACCTTCACCAAACTTCTTGATTTTAGTATCAAACCTTTCCTTGTGATGTGTAGACAATTTTTCATGAAGGAACCTAAGTGATTAGAAGTGAAATGAGTGGTTAGATGAGCTTGCATGAAAAATGGCCATGGTGGTTTCCATTTTCTTCAATTCGGCAATGTTGAGAGAACTTGGGGAAGATGAAGTTTCAGCTGGTTAGTGGACTTACATCAGCCATATTTATGTTTAATTAAATCCCTAGTGGTCCACTAACTAAGTTTAAATCATATTATAAGTTAAACTTTCACTTAATCCCACATTAACACATGATTTTAGCTATTTACTTTAGATACCACCAAACTAATTTTTCATTTTGTTTTCCAAGTGTAATATTATTTATTTTTAATGGACATTTAGGTCAAAAGACAATTTGGGATGTCAAATGACCATAATGCCCCTGTTCGGGTTGCATTCCTGATTTTTTGATAACACCGGGTTTTGTCTGTTTTTCGATTTCTCACTTTTCTTTGTACTAATTATTTAATTTTTCTTTGACCTTTCTAATGATATTTATTATTCAATAAGGGTCTATTTAAGTCCCAAAAATGTTTTCCAGGGTTCCATGATCCGAGGCTAGTCAACGGTCCACAGCGTGGCTTCCAGTCATGATCACCCATCGCTAGGGTTTCCGGCTCGCTTAACTTGGTTACATTTCTTTGCTATTATTTTTCCTTTGTTTTTCTTGTATTTTCTTTTCTTGTATTTCATTATTTTATTTCTCCTCACTCACATTGAAGTGTGGTTCTAGGCATCCTAGCTGTCCAGGACTGACAGTCACCGAGCGTGAACCATCACTAGAACATAGGGTGTTACAATTCTCCCCCCCTTAAATAAATTTTGTCCACGAAATTTTACCCAATAGCTATCTTACAATAGTCATACGTTTATTTTCTCCTTTCTATATGATCGTATAATCTTCTTTTCCTCAAATTTGTATAAGACTTTTAACAATCTAATACAACGTTTAATTTGTTTGTATAATACTAATCTCCTCTTACTATTGTGTTGTCTAATATTTCGGTTCACGTTCTTTCTTGAATGACCCTTGAGGTCATGTTAGAATCATTCATCAGTCATTGGTCCTCTGACCATTCTAGTCCATATTCTTCCTCACATTCGTAATATTTCTTTGTTATATATGAATCAACTGTTCAAATCTCTACTTCCATAACTCTTTTTGTTTGTCAATATTCTATAACTTACTTTTTTTTTATCTTGAACTATAACCTTTCCATATTCTAACTTTTAAGTTTTAGATCCCTAAGTAGGATTTTCAAACTTATTTCTAACAATTAAATTACATCTGGCATAGCTATACCAAAACAGATGCCGTTGGTAACTATTCTTAGCTAGGTATACTATCGAGTAGTATGTAGCTCTACACAATAATCTCAAGTCAGTACTGTAATCTGCAGCTTACAGTATAAACATCAAGAACATTGCATAGTTACTACGATACATCCCAATAGACCAAACTTTCCTATCTTTTATCCATTTCGAATTCACTGATATTCGAATCTTATTCTGATTACAATATCCATTAGCAATTTCTGACAGTAACCTCCTTGCCCTTATCAAGAGCAATTCCATTACTGCATCTTACTTTTACGTCCTCTTGCCTTACATTAAGTAGGCTCACTAATTAGCTTTATAATTTATGGTGTGTTAGAAAATACTTTTCGCCGATAAACTCTTTAAAAACTAATTTCACTTATTATCACAATCCTTATCTTAAGGACTAATCACTAATGCATCAAAATTTATTCCCCTGTAAAGGAATAACAACAGAACATGTAGTTCTAACACTAACATAAAAGTATGCAAACTCCAGGTCAAACAATACATATATATATCTTAGTTGCTAATTGAGAAAGTACCAGCAATAATGTCAAAAGTCTCAGCCTCTTCTCTCTGCCGTATAGCGTATACTCCAACTGGAGCATCACCCTGTTCTGGCTGATTCACAGTACTCTGACTTCTAGGTGTACTACCCCTACCTCTGTAACACCCCTAAGTTCGGTAGTGCGTTCTACTGCTCCGGTGACCAGTGCTGTCCGGACGGCTAGGAAGCCTAGAACTACACTTCAATATGAATGAGGAGACATAAATAATGAAATACAAGAAAAGAAAGTACAAGAAAAACAAAGAAAAAATGATAGCAAAGAAATGTGATCAAGTTAAGCAGTAGGAAACCTAACGATGGGTGATCGACTGGGAAAGTCACGGCGTGGACCGTTGATCGCCCTGGATCATGAGGAACCACGGAAAACATTTTTGGGACATAAATAGACCCTTGTTGAAGAATAAATATCATTAGAAATATCAAAGAAAAATTAAATAAATAGTACAAAGAAAAGTGAGAAATCGAAAAAGCAGACAAAACCGTATCTAAAAATCGGAACATAACCCGAACAGGGGCATTATGGTCATTTGACATCCCAAATTGTCTTTTGACCTAAATGTCCATTAAAAATAAATAATATTACACTTAGAAAATGAAATGAAAAATTAATTTGGTGGTACCTAAAATAAATAGCTAAAATCAAGGATTTAATGTGGGATTAAGTGAAAGTTTAGCTTAAAATATGATTTAATTTTTAGTGGACCACTAAGGAATTAATTAAACACATAGTGGGACATGTGTACACTTAATATGCAGCTGAAACTCCATCTTCTCCACATGAATTCAACATTGCCGTGAATGAAGGTGAGAGGAAACTCCATAGCCATTTTTCATGCAAGCTTTCTTAACTCTCCATTTTCAACTCCAACCTCTTAGGTTTCTTCATTAAACTTTGTCTACACATCACAAGGAAGATATTGATACCAATTTTGAGAAGTTTGGTGAAGGTTTAGCAAGTTACAATCAAAGGTAAGTTTACATTTTTTGAGAATTCCTTTGTTAAGTTTTGTGTGCATGTTATGGGTGTTGGTTTGGTGAAGGAAAATTTTGAGTTTGAAGAGTTATTGTTGTTTTCATTTTGGACAGCCATGAGTCACGTTTTTGATGAGATATTTGTGCATATAATTGATGAGAAATAATGTTGATCATGGTGATTTAGTAACCTAGTGAATTATTTCATGTTTATATGGTGATTTATGCACTTGGATGGGAATTGGTAACTTGGACGGCACTTTGATGTTGAAGAAGATTTGGCAGCTTGGGAACACTTGAGTAATTGTATGTATTGAAGGAAGTGTGGGCAGAATATTGACCTAGAAGGATTGATGATATGTATGTAGATTGATATTGAAAAGTGTATGTAAGATTTGTAATGGTTAGGTGTGTATGTAATGGTACTTAGAAATTGTAAATGTAAATTATACTTGGTGTGTTGAGGGTAATGGTAATCTGCCCAAAATAATGTTAATGTAAAGTAGAAAATGCTTTTGGTAATGTACCAAAACAGATTGGTAGGGTATGGAAGTAAACTTTGCAAGGTAAATATGTGTTTGAAGTGGGGTGTGAAAGGCATAGTGAGGGCAGTGTACATTTTAGCCTATAACCTTAAATGTGTAACCTCAATTGGTATGAGACCAATTGTAGGTGAAACTAGGAACAAAATGTGCCAACTTTCATTGAGAAAACATACCAAAATTCTGCTTGCAAGGTGACCTAAAAAAATGACCAATTCGGATTAGGTGCAATTAGGACCTGAAAAATGACCAATTGGGCAGCAGTGAGTGTTTAGGCCATAACTCACTTAAACCAGGTCCAATTGACCTGAAATTTTGACCAAGAATAGTTAAGACCCATACCTACAAGTCTTATGAAGACACCAAAGCCCAGAAATGACCATAAGCAAGTCAAACAACTTGCACAAGTTCGGGTCCAGAAACTGGCCGAACCAGAGTTGACCAAATTGACCTAAAATTGACCTAAAATGGTACCATTTGACCAGCAGTAGTATAATGACCATAACTTGGTCTACTTAACTCGGATTGACCTGAAATTTGCCCCGCGTGCAATAAGACCTAGATCTACAAGTTTGTAGTTTTGACCGAAACCCGAAAACCGAGGGAACTAGGCCGTCCGGCTAGGTCAAACCAGTATCCCGGAATCCAGCAATTTGCATTAAAGTGCACTAAACAAGGAAATGACTTTGGTAAAACGTACCAAACCTAAAACCCTATCGAATGTGACATATTAACGACACTAAAACCTAATTTACCTAAAATGCAACGAGGGTCGGTATATTAGGTGATTAAGTGAATAATTGAGTTCAGTGCATTATTTACCAAACACCATCGATAGAGACAGTTTAATTTAGTACTGAAACACTTCAAATTGTGTTTCTCAGTTAACAAGGACTCAGCAAAAGGGAAGGAAACACTGAGTCCAGACCAGGGGGACAGTCATCAGAGGTTTGTGCACAACGGCTATTTCTTTTGAATTTTTCAATTGAAATAAATTATGACTATTTGTATATTATTGTTTTACATTGTGGAAATGTGTTTGGTGGACACTTATTGATTGAAAAACATTGTGAATGGTTTGAAACTGTGAAAAATTGTTTGAATTATATTGATGGATACTTCTTGATTGAAAAGCACTGTAAATGGTTTTTGTGGAAATTGAACTGAATTACGAATTGTGTTGCCATTTTGTGAATGAAATTATAACTTTGGAAATTTATTGGATTCTTACGGATCATTTGAATAAAATGTTTGGAATTGTTTTGACTCACAATTGGCATGACACGGATATTATGTTCCTCCTCCATTAATGGGGTGAGTGTGATTATTCCTCCCTCTTTGACTTATCAGTCTGGGGTGAGTATGATTATGTTCCTCCCTCTTTGACTTCCCAGTCTGAGGTGAGTATGGATGAGTACTCATTAGATAGCTAGCTTCCTCCCTCATTGATTTCGATTATTGGGGTGAGTATGTCTTGTCGTGGTGTACAACACGGCATATATGGACAAATTTGTGTCATGACCTAAATTGTGTTATTGATTGGCAACATTGTATTGTTCAATTATTTGATCGAATGGTGTTATTGATTTGCAAAACGATATTATTCAGTTATTTGATCAATTGTGTTATTGATTTGCAAAACGATATTATTCAGTTATTTGATCAATTGTGTTATTGATTTGCAAAACGATATTATTCAGTTATTTGATTGAATTGTGTTATTGATTTGCAAAACGATATTATTCAGTTATTTGATCGAATTGTGTTATTGATTTGCAGAAGGTATTATTCATTATTTGATCAAATTGTGCATGAATTGGCAATACGGTATTCTTAAACTATTTGACTAAATTGTGTTATTATGAATTTTGATAATTTGTGAATTGGAGTTTAAATTCCTTATGACATTCATTGTCTTGAATTTAACTATGGTTTTAAGTATCCACTATTGATATGATTTATGAATTGTGAATTAAAATTGTATTTGGTTAATGTTGTGCACAACTGAGACATTGTCTCAGCGATAGATTTTTATTGTTGTCGCAGATAGAGAGATGAGCAGGCGTGACTAGGTCGCTAATACATCCAAAGTGAGGATTACAGTATAATGAGAATACCAATATTTTGCATTTTGTATCAGTAATGTATGACAATGTATGTACATTTTGTTTTTGGTTTTGAGCAGTTGTAAATTCAAATTTTACCTTGAAGTTGTAAATTTATTATGAGTTATTTGACTTATAAAAATTGTATTATATTTCCTTATCTCAGACTTTGAAAAATTTCTATGGAATTGAGTTGAGAAATGTGTTGTATTGAGAAAAATGTTGGAGTTGAGATTTGGAAAATAATTGAAGTGCTTTTTACAGGTTTTCTGAAGAACTGTTTTGTCCAAAATACAAATGGCACCTTGCCAAAATTTTTACAGATATTCCAAATAAATCAAATGAGTTAGTTGTTTCACTTCAGTTCACCAAAGTCTTTAACACCTGTAAATAGTGCTCACCACTGTAAAAGAAGTAAGAAAAGTTTTTAAAATCCCTTGTAGTGTATTTAATGGGTTATCAGTAGACGGAGTTGGTAATTCATCAGGTATACTACGGGATCATGTCATGCCTTACAGAGGGGTAGGGTGTGACATGTTTTAGTGGTATCAGAGCAAAGTTTTTAAATTCTGTTTTCACTTGTTACTTGAATATTCTTTCTTCACAGTACAACTGCTCAATATCATTGTTTGATACATACAGTACATTACATTATAAATATGCACTAACGGGAGGAAATCTCCTTGTATTATTGTACAGGAGGTCTAAAATCCTCGAATTGACTATGGAAGAGGGTGATCGTTCAGTCGATCAATCGATAGAGGCTGAGGTGCAAGGGGATGCCCCATGCCTACATAATGTCAGTGGTTCAGTAGCACCAGCCCCTGCAGTACCGCAGTTCTCTGCTCAGTTCGCTCAGCAGACGGCTGCAATGTTCCAACAAATGGATGGTAATGTGCCTACTCAAGCCCCAATACAGACTCCAGTGGTACAACCACAGTCTTCTGCTAGACAATATGACAAATTGATGAAGTATGGGGCTACAGAGTTTAAGGGGACAGTAGATCCTCTAGAAGCTGAACAATGGTTAGAGAGGATGGATAGGGTATTCAAGAAGCTGCATTGTACAGAAGAGCTCAGATTTGAGTACTCAGTATCCTTACTACAGGGAGATGCTTATGACTGGTGGAAAACCATTCCCCACAGTCTGGTAGAACCTGCAGTGCTAACATGGAATGACTTCCTCAGGGAATTCAGGCAGAAATATGTCCCTGATGCTTATGTAGACCAGAAGCTGCAAGAATTCCTAAGTCTGAAACAGGGGGGCAGATCAGTGGCTGAGTATGAAAGGGAATTCTCCCGCCTAAGCCATTATGCAGTAAGTCTACTTTCTACCAGCAGGGAGAGATGTAAGAGGTTTGAAACCGGCTTGAAGCCTAGTATCAGATTACAAGTGGTAGGATTCAAACATAACAACTTCTCTGAACTTATTTCTCAAGCACTAGAATTAGAAAGAATTGAATCTGAAGCGACTCTTGAGAAAAAGAAATCAGAGAAGGCAGAAAAAGAGGGAAAGTCAGCAGAACAGAGTTCTAGTGGTCCTACTGGAAAGAGGAAAAACTTTGGGGGATACGACAGAGATAGTAAGAAGTCCAGTAGAGATAGATCTTTTGGACAGAAACCACCTCGATCCGATCAGCAAACTCAACAGAAACCCAGAAATGCGCTGTCAGATCGACTTTGTGAAACTTGTGGTAAACCACATAGTGGGGTATGTTATAGAGCCGTAGGAGCATGTTTTAACTGTGGAGAGACTGGTCATTTTGCTAGGGATTGTGTAAATCCAGTCGCTCGATCATTTACTACACCAAAGGGATCAACCCAAGTTTCTACCCCAAAGAGTTCACCATCGTTAGTAGAGGCAAAGGTAGAGGTAGGGGTAGTACACCTAGAAGTCGACTCATGTGAATCACCAAAGCAGGGTGATGCTTCAACTAGAGTATACGCTATACTGACGTAAAAGAGATCGAGACTTTTGACATCATTCTGGTACTTTCTCAATTAGCAACTAAGATATATATATGTATTGTTTGACACAGGTTTGCATACTTTTATGTTAGTGTTAGAACTACATGTTCTGTTGTTATTCCTTTACTGAGGAATAAATTTTGATGCATTAGAGATTAGTCCTTGAGATAAGGATTGTGATAATAAGTGAAATTACTTTTGAAAGAGTTTATCGGCGAAAAGTATTTTCTAACACACCATAAATTATAAAGCTAATTGGCGAGCCTACTTAATGTAAGGCAAGAGGACGTAAAAGTAAGATGCAGTAATGGAATTGTTCTAGATGAGGGCAAGGAGGTTACTGTTAGAAATTGCTAATGGATATTGTAATCAGAATAAGATTAGAATATCGTGAATTCAAAAAGAATAAAAGATAACAAAGTTTGATCTATTGGGATGTATCGTAGTAACTATGCAATATTCTTGATGTTTATCTTTGTAAGTCGCAGATTACTGATCGACTTGAGATTATTGTGTAGAGCTACGTACTACCCGATAGTACACCTAGATAAGAATAGTTGCCAACGGCATCTGTTTTGGTATAGTTATGCCATGACAGAATTTAATTGTTAGAAATAAGTTTGAAAATCCTACTTAGGGATCTAAAACTCAAAAGTTAAAATATCGAAAGGTTATAGTTTAGTACAAAAGGAAGTAAGTTATAGAATATTGACAGATAAAAAGAGTTATGAAAGTAGAGAATTGAACAGTTGATTCATGTGTAACAAAGAAATATTACAAATGTGAGGAAGACTATGGACTAGAATGGTCGAGGACCAATGACGATGAATGATTCTAACATGACCTCAAGGGTCATTCAAGGAGCAACGTGAACCAAAATATTAGACAGCATAATAGTAAGAGGAGATTGGTGTTATCCAAACAAATTAAACATTGTATTAGATTGTTAAAAGTCTTACGATCATATATAAAGGAGAAATAAATGTATGACTATTGTAAGATGGCTACTGGGTAAAAATTTCGTGGACGAAATTTATTTAAGGGGGGGAGAATTGTAACACCCCTAAGTTCGGTAGTGCGTTCTACTGCTCCGGTGACTAAGTCTTTGTCCGGACGGCTAGGAAGCCTAGAACTACACTTCAATATGAATGAGGAGACATAAATAATGAAATACAAGAAAAGAAAGTACAAGAAAAACAAAGAAAAAATGATAGCAAAGAAATGTGATCAAGTTAAACGAGCCGGGAAACCTAACGATGGGTGACCGCACTGGGAAGTCACGGCGTGGACCGTTGACTGGCCCTGGACTGCGGGGAACCCTGGAAAACATTTTTGGGACATAAATAGACCCTTGTTGAAGAATAAATATCATTAGAAATATCAAAGAAAAATTAAATAAATAGTACAAAGAAAAGTGAGAAATCGAAAAACAGACAAAACCCGGTAATACCGAAAAATCGGGAACATAACCCGAACAGGGGCATTATGGTCATTTGACATCCCAAATTGTCTTTTGACCTAAATGTCCATTAAAAATAAATAATATTACACTTAGAAAATGAAATGAAAAATTAATTTGGTGGTACCTAAAATAAATAGCTAAAATCAAGGATTTAATGTGGGATTAAGTGAAAGTTTAGCTTAAAATATGATTTAATTTTTTAGTGGACCACTAAGGGAATTAATTAAACACATAGTGGGACATGTGTACACTTAATATGCAGCTGAAACTCCATCTTCTCCACATGAATTCAACATTGCCGTGAATGAAGGTGAGAGGAAACTCCATAGCCATTTTTCATGCAAGCTTTCTTAACTCTCCATTTTCAACTCCAACCTCTTAGGTTTCTTCATTAAACTTTGTCTACACATCACAAGGAAGATATTGATACCAATTTTGAGAAGTTTGGTGAAGGTTTAGCAAGTTACAATCAAAGGTAAGTTTACATTTTTTGAGAATTCCTTTGTTAAGTTTTGTGTGCATGTTATGGGTGTTGGTTTGGTGAAGGAAAATTTTGAGTTTGAAGAGTTATTGTTGTTTTCATTTTGGACAGCCATGAGTCACGTTTTTGATGAGATATTTGTGCATATAATTGATGAGAAATAATGTTGATCATGGTGATTTAGTAACCTAGTGAATTATTTCATGTTTATATGGTGATTTATGCACTTGGATGGGAATTGGTAACTTGGACGGCACTTTGATGTTGAAGAAGATTTGTGGCAGCTTGGGAACACTTGAGTAATTGTATGTATTGAAGGAAGTGTGGGCAGAATATTGACCTAGAAGGATTGATGATATGTATGTAGATTGATATTGAAAAGTGTATGTAAGATTTGTAATGGTTAGGTGTGTATGTAATGGTACTTAGAAATTGTAAATGTGAATTATACTTGGTGTGTTGAGGGTAATGGTAATCTGCCCAAAATAATGTTAATGTAAAGTAGAAAATGCTTTTGGTAATGTACCAAAACAGATTGGTAGGGTATGGAAGTAAACTTTGCAAGGTAAATATGTGTTTGAAGTGGGGTGTGAAAGGCATAGTGAGGGCAGTGTACATTTTAGCCTATAACCTTAAATGTGTAACCTCAATTGGTATGAGACCAATTGTAGGTGAAACTAGGAACAAAATGTGCCAACTTTCATTGAGAAAACATACCAAAATTCTGCTTGCAAGGTGACCTAAAAAAATGACCAATTCGGATTAGGTGCAATTAGGACCTGAAAAATGACCAATTGGGCAGCAGTGAGTGTTTAGGCCATAACTCACTTAAACCAGGTCCAATTGACCTGAAATTTTGACCAAGAATAGTTAAGACCCATACCTACAAGTCTTATGAAGACACCAAAGCCCAGAAATGACCATAAGCAAGTCAAACAACTTGCACAAGTTCGGGTCCAGAAACTGGCCGAACCAGAGTTGACCAAATTGACCTAAAATTGACCTAAAATGGTACCATTTGACCAGCAGTAGTATAATGACCATAACTTGGTCTACTTAACTCGGATTGACCTGAAATTTGCCCCGCGTGCAATAAGACCTAGATCTACAAGTTTGTAGTTTTGACCGAAACCCGAAAACCGAGGGAACTAGGCCGTCCGGCTAGGTCAAACCAAAGATCCCTAATCCAAAATTTGCATTAAAGTGCACTAAACAAGGAAATGACTTTGGTAAAACGTACCAAACCTAAAACCCTATCGAATGTGACATATTAACGACACTAAAACCTAATTTACCTAAAATGCAACGAGGGTCGGTATATTAGGTGATTAAGTGAATAATTGAGTTCAGTGCATTATTTACCAAACACCATCGATAGAGACAGTTTAATTTAGTACTGAAACACTTCAAATTGTGTTTCTTAGTTAACAAGGACTCAGCAAAAGGGAAGGAAACACTGAGTCCAGACCAGGGGGACAGTCATCAGAGGTTTGTGCACAACGGCTATTTCTTTTGAATTTTTCAATTGAAATAAATTATGACTATTTGTATATTATTGTTTTACATTGTGGAAATGTGTTTGGTGGACACTTATTGATTGAAAAACATTGTGAATGGTTTGAAACTGTGAAAAATTGTTTGAATTATATTGATGGATACTTCTTGATTGAAAAGCAACGTAAATGGTTTTGTGGAAATTGAATCAATTACGAATTGTGTTGCCATTTTGTGAATGAAATTATAACTTTGGAAATTTATTGGATTCTTACGGATCATTTGAATAAAATGTTTGGAATTGTTTTGACTCACAATTGGCATGACACAGATATTATGTTCCTCCTCCATTAATGGGGTGAGTGTGATTATTCCTCCCTCTTTGACTTATCGATGCAGGGTGAGTATGATTATGTTCCTCCTCTTTGACTTCCCACCGAGGTGAGTATGGATGAGTACTCATTAGATAGCTAGCTTCCTCCTCATTGATTTCGATTATTGGGGTGAGTATGTCTTGTCGTGGTGTACAACACGGCATATATGGACAAATTTGTGTCATGACCTAAATTGTGTTATTGATTGGCAACATTGTATTGTTCAATTATTTGATCGAATGGTGTTATTGATTTGCAAAACGATATTATTCATTATTTGATCAATTGTGTTATTGATTTGCAAAACGATATTATTCGATTATTTGATCAATTGTGTTATTGATTTGCAAAGCGATATTATTCATTATTTGATTGAATTGTGTTATTGATTTGCAAAACGATATTATTCGATTATTTGATCGAATTGTGTTATTGATTTGCAAAAGGTATTATTCATTATTTGATCAAATTGTGCATGAATTGGCAATACGGTATTCTTAAACTATTTGACTAAATTGTGTTATTATGAATTTTGATAATTTGTGAATTGGAGTTTAAATTCCTTATGACATTCATTGTCTTGAATTTAACTATGGTTTTAAGTATCCACTATTGATATGATTTATGAATTGTGAATTAAAATTGTATTTGGTTATTGTTGTACTGCTGAGACATTGTCTCGTGATAGCTTTATTCTTTGTCGCGCAGTAGAGAGACGCAGACAGGCGGTGACTAGGCTGCTAATACATCCAGTGAGGGATTACCTGGTATAATGAGAATACCAATATTTTGCATTTTGTACTGTAATGTATGACACTGTATGTACATTTTGTTTTTGGTTTTGAGCAGTTGTAAATTCAAATTTTACCTTGAAGTTGTAAATTTATTATGAGTTATTTGACTTATAAAAATTGTATTATATTTCCTTATCTCAGACTTTGAAAAATTTCTATGGAATTGAGTTGAGAAATGTGTTGTATTGAGAAAAATGTTGGAGTTGAGATTTGGAAAATAATTGAAGTGCTTTTTACAGGTTTTCTGAAGAACTGTTTTGTCCAAAATACAAATGGCACCTTGCCAAAATTTTTACAGATATTCCAAATAAATCAAATGAGTTAGTTGTTTCACTTCAGTTCACCAAAGTCTTTAACACCTGTAAATAGTGCTCACCACTGTAAAAGAAGTAAGAAAAGTTTTTAAAATCCCTTGTAGTGTATTTAATGGGTTATCAGTAGATGGAGTTGGTAATTCATCAGGTATACTACGGGATCATGTCATGCCTTACAGAGGGGTAGGGTGTGACAACCTCTACCTCTGCCTCTACTAACTGATGGTGAACTATTTAGGGTAGAAACTTGGGTTGATCCCTTTGGTGTAGTAAATGATCCAAAACGACCTGGATTTACACAATCCCTAGCAAAATGGCCAGTCTCTCCACAGTTAAAACATGCTCCTTTGGCTCTATAACATACCCCACTATGTGGTTTACCACAAGTTTCACAAAGTCGATCTGACAGCGCATTCCTGGGTTTCTGTTGAGTTTGCTGATCGAATCGAGGTGGTTTCTGTCCAAAAGATCTATCTCTACCGGACTTCTTACTATCTCTGTCGTATCCCCCAATGTTTTTCCTCTTTCCAGTAGGACCACTAGAACTCTGTTCTGCTGACTTTCCCTCTTTTTCTGTCTTCTCTGATTTCTTTTTCTCAAGAGCCGCTTCAGATTCAATTCTTTCTAATTCTAGTGCTTGAGCAATAAGTTCAGAGAAGTTGTTATGTTTGAATCTGACCACTTGTAATCTGATACTAGGCTTCAAGCCGGTTTCAAACCTCTTACATCTCTCCCTACTTGTAGAAAGTAGACTTACTGCATAATGTCTAATGCTGAAAAATTCCCTTTCATATTCAGCCACCGATCTGCTCCCTGTTTGGACTTAGGAACTCTTGCGACCGGGTCTACATAAGCATCGTGGACATATTTACTGAATTCCCGAGGAAGTCATTCCATGTTAGCATTGCAGGTTCTACGGTGTGGGAATGGTTTTCCACTGTCATAAGCATCCCCTGTAGCAAAGATCTCGAGTATTCAAATCTAAGCTCCTGCATGCGGTGCAGTTTCTTGAATACCCTATCCATCCTTTCTAACCATCGTTTCGCCTCTAGAGGATCTATCGCCCCTTGAACTCAGAGCCCCATATTTCATCAATTTGTCATATTGTCTAGCAGAAGACTGTGGTTGTACCACTGGTGTCTGTATTGGGACTTGAGTAGGCACATTACCAGCCATTTGTTGGAACATTGCAGCCGTCTGCTGAGCGAACTGAGCAGAGAACTGCGGTACTGCGGGGGCTGGTGCTGCTGAACCACTGACATTATGTAGGGCTGGGGCATCCCCTTGCACCTCAGCCTCTATAGATTGATCGACTGAACGATCACCCTCTTCCATAGTCAATTCGAGGATCTTAGACCTCCTGTACAATAATACAAGGAGATTTCCTCCCGTTAGTGCATATTTATAATGTAATGTACTGTATGTATCAAACAATGATATTGAGCAGTTATCTTGTGAAGAAAGAAAGAATATTCAAATAACATGTGAATAAGGAATTTAAAAAACTTTGCTCTGATACCACTAAAACATGTCACACCCTACCCCTCTGTAAGGCATAACATGATCCCGTAGTATACCTAATGAATTACCAACTCCGTCTACTGATAACCCATTAAATATACTACAAGGGATTTTAAAAACTTTTCTTACTTCTTTTACAGTGGTGAGCACTATTTACATGTGTTAAAAACCTTTCTGATCTGAAGTGATAGAACTAACACATTTAAATTATTTGGAATTTCTGTAAAAATTTTGGCAGAATGCCATCTGTATTTTGGATAAAACAGTTCTTCATAAAACCTGTAAAAAGCACTTCAATTATTTTCCAAACCTCAACTCCAACATTTTTCTCAATACAACATATTTCTCAACTCAAATCCACAGTGATTTTTCAAAAGCAGAGATATAGGAAATATAATACAATTTTTTACAAGTCAAAATAACTCATAATTATTTTACAACCTCAAGTTATAATTTGAATTTACAACTGCTCAAACCAAAACAATATGTACATACAGTGGTCATACATTACAGTACAAAATGCAAAAAGCGGTATACTCGTTATACCCGAAAAATCTCTCGCTAGAGGTACTAGCAGCCTAGTCTGCTGCCCTGTCTGTCTGTCTACCTGCGACAGCAATAAAAAGCTATCGCTGAGACAATGTCTCAGTGGTGCACAACATTAACCAAATACAACTTTAAATCACAACTCATAAACCATATAAATAATGGATACGTAAAACCATAGTTAAATTCAAGACAATGAATGTCATAAGGAATTTAAACTCCCATTCACAAATTATCAAAATTCATAATAACACAATTTAGTCAAATAGTTTAAGAATACCGTATTGCCAATTCATACACAATTTAATCAAATTACTGAATAACACAGTGTTGCCGATCAATATCACAATTTGATCAAATAACTGAATAATATCGTTTTGCAAATCAATAACACAATTCGATCAAATAACTGAATAATATCGTTTTGCAAATCAATAACACAATTCGATCAAATAACTGAATAATATCGTTTTGCAAATCAATAACACAATTTGATCAAATAACTGAATAATATCGTTTTGCAAATCAATAATACAATTCGATCAAATAACTGAATAATACAGTGTTGCCAATTAATATCACAATTCGATCAAATAATTGAAGAATACAGTGTTGCCAATTAATATCACAATTTAAGCCATGACACAATTTTTCCGTACATGCCGTGTTGTACACCACGACAAGACATACTCACCCCAATAATCGAAATCAATGAGGGAGGAAGCTAGCTATATAATGAGTACTCATCCACACTCACCTCAGACTGGGAAGTCAAGAGGGAGGAACATAATCATACTCACCCCAGACTGATAAGTCAAAGAGGGAGGAATATCACACTCACCCCATTAATGGAGGAGGAACATAGTATCTGTGTCATGCCAATTGTGAGTCAAAACAATTCCAAACATTTTATTCAAATGATCCGTAAGAATCCAATAAATTTCCAAAGTTATAATCTCATTCACAAAATGGCAACACAATTCGTAATTCACTTCAATTTCCACAAAAACCATTTACAGTGCTTTTCAATCAATAAGTATCCATCAAATACCATTCAAACAGTTTCTCACAGTTTCAAATCATTTACAATGCTTTTCAAGCAATAAATATCCATTCAAGTACATTTCCACAATTTAAAACAATAATATACAAGTAGTCATAATTTATTTCAATTGAAAATAATTCAAAAGAAATAGTTGTTGTGCACAAACCTCTGATGACTGTCTCTTGGTCTAGACTCAGTGTTTCCTTCCCTTTCCCTGAGTCTTTAGTAACTTATGGTTGGAACTTGCTAAACCTTCACCAAACTTCTTGATTTTAGTATCAAACCTTTCCTTGTGATGTGTAGACAATTTTTCATGAAGGAACCTAAGTGATTAGAAGTGAAATGAGTGGTTAGATGAGCTTGCATGAAAAATGGCCATGGTGGTTTCCATTTTCTTCAATTCGGCAATGTTGAGAGAACTTGGGGAAGATGAAGTTTCAGCTGGTTAGTGGACTTATATCAGCCATATTTATGTTTAATTAAATCCCTAGTGGTCCACTAACTAAGTTTAAATCATATTATAAGTTAAACTTTCACTTAATCCCACATTAACCCATGATTTTAGCTATTTACTTTAGGTACCACCAAACTAATTTTTCCTTTTGTTTTCCAAGTGTAATATTATTTATTTTTAATGGACATTTAGGTCAAAAGACAATTCGGGATGTCAAATGACCATAATGCCCCTGTTCGGGTTGCATTCCTGATTTTTCGGTAACACCGGGTTTTGTCTGTTTTTCGATTTCTCACTTTTCTTTGTACTAATTATTTAATTTTTCTTTGACCTTTCTAATGATATTTATTCTTCAATAAGGGTCTATTTAAGTCCCAAAAATGTTTTCCAGGGTTCCCATGATCCGAGCTAGTCAACGGTCCACGCCGTGGCTTCCCGGTGCGGTCACCCATCGCTAGGGTTTTCAGCTCGCTTAACTTGGTTACATTTCTTTGCTATTATTTTTCCTTTGTTTTTCTTGTATTTTCTTTTCTTGTATTTCATTATTTTATTTCTCCTCACTCACATTGAAGTGTGGTTCTAGGCATCCTAGCTATCCGGACAAAGATCGGTCACCGGAGCAGTGAGCACTACCGAACATAGGGGTGTTACAACTACACCTCCTTCGCAATCAAAATAAGAGATTAATTCGCAAGGATAAGAAGACAATGTCAATGATTAATGGGGTTGACCAGCTAACTTGCAGAGCAGAGTTATCAAAATGGATGAAGATTCAATCACTTTGCCATGCTACTAGTATAAAGCAACACCATGTAGAAGAGATGGATCCTAGCCGTGATAAACTCGCCAAATTAGCTTTCAGTTACATAGCACTAGTCAACTAAGCTATAGAAGAAAATCCTATCAGAGTAAGCTACCAAAACCACCCAGCGTCAGGCATATAAGGAGTACCTCATCAAATTAGAAACAGACGTCCAACCACAAAGGCAGTACAGTGGAGAGTTCTTGCAAGTGCAATCCTGGTTGTAAATACACACTGCACTCTTTTTCCTTCACCAAGGTTTTTTCCCACTAGATTTTACTTGTTTAAGGTTTTTTAATGAGGCAGTATCCCATCGCGTATCTTACAACCACATGCACAGAAGATTGAAGAGTTGCCATAAGCTTAGTCGACGAGGACGTCGATCGTTCAAGTGGGGGAGAATGTCAGGGCGTTAGAAAGTTAAAGTAGTAATATGTAAAGTTCAAGGACTAAAGGGGATATTTTGTAATTATTTTCTATTTATGTAATTTTGGGGTGTGATGGCTCAAGCATAGTGATGTCTCCTCCTGTCACACCTCATTGTGTTCCTAATGCTCTTTAGGGGGGAGTGACTAGTTGACTACCATGAAGCAACCGGTATAGCTAGCCACTAGCATGGTGAGTACTTGTCCCGCTACTCCTTGTAGGTTCCCCCCTACCTACAAGTGATGTATGGACAACCAACTTAATTGTATCGATTATGACTAATGAATGAAAGAAGTAGCCTGTTCTTGATATACTGGTGCCTTGTTCTTTATTATGCTTGAGATGCTTGTTGAAATATGATGCTTGTGATATTTTTCCCCATTGGTTTGCCAAGCCATGCTAATATATTCATCATATTGAACAGATTCTCTTGGCTGACTTGTCTTGAAAGAGTTCAAGCCAAGTGCCGCACGGATCCAAGTAAGGGCTAAAACCTGGACTTATGACACTTTGGCATATCGGTTGGCATTACCTCTAGAGCTAGAAAGGATACACAGTGTCTTCCATGTATCCATGTTAAGGAGGTACAGATCTGACCCATCTCATGTACTATTAGTTGAAGAGATTGAGGTAAATCCGGACCTCTCATATGAGGAAGAACCCATAGAAATTCTGGCTAATGAGGTGAAGCAGCTTAGGAACAAATAGATACACCTGGTTAATGTTAGTAGTATGCCCTAGAGCATATCATTTAGTATGTATCTTGTACATAATTTTATTAATAAAAGGCATTTCCACTTTTCCGTTTACATAATATATTTATGTGTAATAGAAAAGGTCCATTGATATTTTGTTAGAAATATTATTCTTAAGTTGTTAAGAATATGAGTGACAATATTTCTAGCACAAAGTATCATAAATAGGTTCACAATCGAGGATACTTCATAATAAGGACATGACTTATCCAGAAAGATTGTATTCATGTTTGTTCCCAAGTTATTTATATGAGATATAAATAAGATGGAATGGTGAGTCTCATGCCATATAACAAACTTGATAGGCACTTATAAATGATAAGTAGGCCGAACCAGTGACACTTATGACAAGCACATGGAGTTTACTCTTGTCAATGTTTTGTCATAAATCATATCAGTGCATATAATCTTTAGACTGAGATAGCACATTATCTTGTATATAGGTAGTTTGAGTTTGATCTGCTTTCATACTTGTACTATGTATGGGTATATGGGCATGTGTTGGCTCCTGCTAGTTATATATGGAGGTAGGTGTTGATCAAGAAGGAATCTGTTCCTCTAAGTAAATAGAGATAAAATCCTATGTTCATTTAATTGTTCTTGATGTTTCAAGTTCTGGCAGACAGATAGATTTATTCGTAAAAGAGTTTCGATGAGAAAAATCTTTTAATCAAGAACTGGAATTAAAAGAGAACATAATATTCATAGCAAATGGAGTTTGACATAAACCATGACTCAACTTGAGTTGGGATTTTGTAACAGAGAGATTCTAGTGCATGGTAACATATGATTATAGGTTCATTTAAGGTAAATCTTATTACTAATTGGGTGGCCATGGCATGCTATGCTAGGTGTTAACCATGGTCTATGAGGTTCATAAAATGATTTAGAGAAATCATTTATGGTAAGAAAGAGTTCGATGATATTAAGAGTTGATATCATGTCTCATTGCCAATTAGTGATGAGCCTAGTAAGTCACACACATACACAAGTTATCACCTATTTAAATATGATTTAATTAATTAATTAAAGAGTTTAATTGATTAATTAAATAGATTTGGTTTGCAATAAAATTGCAAAGTCCCTAGCATGACTTGAAACCAAATCTAGATTATTGGATGTGTAGTATAAATTAAATTTATATTTAAAGTGTTTAAATATGAATTTAATTGATGAGAAATTAATTAATAGAGATTAATTAATTAATTTATATTTGATATAAATTAATTAGAAGAAGAAAATAATTATTTTGGGTTAAGAACTCAAAATTAAGACACGAGGGCATTTTGGTCATTTTGCGGTGTGACACGTGGCACCATGAGATGGTGACACATGGCATAACACATAAGCTTGCCAAATATTTTTAATCATGTAAGATGATTAAAATCAAGATTAAATATAGGTTTGACACTTGGCACAATGTGATTGGGTCACTTAAACCTAGAGCTAATCAAAAGGTGACATGTGGCTAGGGTTTAATGTGTTAACCTAGCTATTTAAGTGGGGTTATGAAAGAAAACACAACCAGCAGCCTCTCCTCTCATATGTCACGCCACTTTGAGCCTCTCCAGCTATTTCTCTTCATCTCTCATCAATTCAAAGAGATTAGCCATCAATCTCTTGAATTAAGAACACTAGAAATTGTTTCTAGTGTCCTGTTTGCATCTCTAATCTCTTAAAAGGCAGAACTTGAATTTCTAATTAATAGAAAAGGCTTTAGAAGCTGTTCAAGGGATGCCATAGGTGTTCTTGGTGTGGACAAGCTAGAGGGACAACAAATCCTCACCTGAAGATCAATCTCAAAGGCGCAGACACGCTCCACCACATAAATAGGTTAGTGTAATCGTTCTTGATTTAATCTAGGGTTCTAAAATTAATCTGATTAATTTTAAAATCTTAAATGGCAAATACAGATCCAAAAACATATTAAAAGAGTTTTAATATGTTGTTTATCATTGAAATTAAATAGATAAAAATAAATCTTGCATGGTGCATGTGACCCTAGGTGAAAATTTTTGAATTCAATGGTATAATCTTGTGTTTTTCACGCTTCCGTTCCTTCAATTGGTATCAGAGCCACTATATTTGCCATTTAGATTGTTGATTATATAATTTAATTGTGTGTTTGATCATGAGATCAAGAGATTCATTGCTGGTTGGATCATGAGATGTGGCGTCACACATGGAGAAGCCACCATTGGTGGCGGCAACAATGGTTCCATGGGTGGTTCAAGGTTTGGCTTTTAATTCTGCAATTGTTGTATGATCTAAGGCCTATTCTTTGACTAATTAAAGTGTTTAATTAGTTGTTTTAATCACACAATTAAATTATGATTCAAATCAGAATTTTAAAAAATTGTTTGAATGTGATTCAAATCTGAATTTTAAAAGTTGTTTGAATGTGATTCAAATCTGAATTTTTAAAGTTGTTTGAATCATATTTAAATCTGATTTTTTAAAATTGATTCAATAAAATTCAGATCTGATTTTTTAAAAAATATTTGAATGTGATTCAAATCTGATTTTTTAAAAAATGTTTGAATGTGATTCAAATCTGAATTTTTGAAGATGTTTGAATGTGATTCAAATCTGAATTTTTAAATTTGTTTGAATGAGATTCAAATCTGAATTTTTAAATTTATTTGAATCATATTCAAATCTGGATTTTTAAGTTGAATATGAGATATTCAATTTCATTTAAGTATGTATGTTTTATTTAATTGTTAAATAGTGATATGCATGATGGATGATCATGGACTATAAAAGACCAATGTGATTGGATTTATTTCTTTTATGTTTCTTTGGGATTGTAAATTAATTAATTTATTTTAATTTATTTTGGGCATGTATTATTAAGTTTATAATATTTTTGGGTTGTAATTTCATTTATTTAAGTTCTTGTAAATTCGCCTTGGTATGCCAAGGATTACTATGTAATATTGGATTGCAAGAAGTTCAAGGAGGTCAAGAGCATTGGTGGGACCAGTGGGAGGAATTCAAGATCAAGTGTTGATTATGTACTCCTTCAGCAACTCTTGTAAAATGAATGAATGAAATGCACCTAGGAATGCCTGATTCAATTCTTGGTGGCTCAATTGAATCCCTTAGAAAGTCCATGATCATACCATATTTATCGCTTATCCATGAATGCATGAGATGTATGGGAATGTATGCAATTATATGATATATGCATGCTAAATGGATAATGTGCAAAGTGAGACCTTAATAGTAATTAGGATGGCTATAAAATCTTTCAAACAAATGATTAAGTTGGAAATGCTATAATTAAAGTAATTATAACATAAGCCCTCCATTGGGGCAATTATTTTAAGAAATTTTAAATAGTTGCATGAGATGCAATTAATTTAAGAGATTTTCTTAAGAATAATTGTTAAGCATGAGATGTTGTAAATATGTAAATGGTTTGGTAGCCAATATTGGATGTACCTGAGGACATTAAAATTATTTGCATAATTACTGGCTCAATGGGATCAACTTAACTAATGCAAGATAAGTCAATAATGGATGTACCTGAGATTTTGAGCATTAGGGGCTAGGTAAAGGATTGAACCTCACATGAGATGTGATGGGCAAAGAGTTGCTCACTTATAGTTTATTGTAATCCCAATAATGGATGTACCTGAGGATGATCAATAGAATTATAAGAATTCAATCACCCACTAGAAATCCATCCAACTAGGATTTCCGTTTTCTACTTTGGAAGTGTAGGATTCGCTAAGTTAGTGGGAGGACCAATTTGATTAAAAGACCATAATCATTTTGGTTAATTACATGATACATTTATTAATTAATCTGGTTATTTTCTGCAGTTAATTTTCTGATAAAAATGAGCACAAAACAACCACCACCATCCAATATCCTTGCAAGCATACTTGATCACAACAGTTGATGGACCTAATCATGCGATTGGCTAAGAAATTTGAAACTTGTCTCACCTTGAACATATAGGATATGTTCTATATTCAAATGTTCTGGTCCCTTACCTCCGGAGGCCACACAAGAGGAACATGATACTTTGGACAAGTGGAAGGAGCATGATATGAGAGCTAAGTGTTACATGCTTGCTTCCATGAGTAATGAGTTCTGAAGCAACATGAGAACATGCAGAGTGCTAGTGAGATCCTCCTTCACCTACAAGAGTTGTATGGTGAGCACAGCAGAATGCTAGGTATGAGATATCTAGACAGCCATTCCGTATGAGGATGTCCGAGGGGAGAATGTTGGGGATCATGTCCACAAGATGATTCGGCTGATTGAGCGGTTGGAACATCTTGACTTCAACATGGATTTCCAACTACAAACGGATTTGATCCTTCATCCTTCCCGAGTCTTTTGGGAATTTTGTGACAAATTTCCATATGACTAAACAGAATGCACCTTAGCTGAATTACTCAACATCTGGTTATTGCCCAAAAGAATATGCTGGGCAATAAAGAAAAAGAGGTAGCTTTGGTTGCATCTTCTTCTGCTGGAAAGTCCAACAAGAAGAAAGGCAATAAGAAAAAGAAACCTCAGATTCCTGGTCCTTCCAAGAAAATAGCTAAACAGAAAAGTAAGACTAAAGCTGATGGAGGCAAAGGAAAGTGTTTCCATTGCCAATAGGAAAGTGTTTCCATTGACAGTAAGAAAGTGTTTCCACTGGCCAGAGTGTAGCAATCTAAATGAAAGCAATGCCATGGTGAAAACCAACTCAAGTTCAAAATATACTTGGCACTTAAGGTTAGGTCATGTTGCAGAAGATAGGATTGCAAAATTGGAGAAAATGGGGATTCTATCCTCATTGGGCTCTGAGCCTACTCCAACTTGTGAATCTTGCCTTCAGGGCAAAATGACTAGATCACCCTTTGTTGGACAAGGGCTAAGAGCTGAAAATATTTTGGAGCTAATACATAGTGATGTATGTGGTCCATTTAAAGAAATGGCTAGAGGGGGCTTTCATTATTTTATTACCTTTACTGATGATAAATCAAGGTTTGGGTATTTGTATTTGATGAAATACAAACATGAATCCTTTGAAAAGTTTAAGGAATTTAAATCTGAAGTAGTAAATCAAACAGGAAAAAATATTAAAGCTCTTCGATCAGATCGTGGAGGTGAATATTTGAAATCGAATTTGGTGAATACTTGAGAGAGCATGGCATTGTTTCTCGGTGACTCCTCCAGAACACCACGGTGAATGGTCTATCTGAAAGGAGAAATCGTACCCGATTGGATATGGTACGTAGTATGATGAGCTATACTGATATGCCAATCTCCTTTTGGGGATTTGCATTAGAATCGACTTTATATATCGAATAGGATTCCATCACAATCAGTTTCGTCCACACCTTATGAGATATGGCATGGAAGAAAACCAAGTCTTAAGCATGTTAAGATTTGGGGTTGTCCAGCTTATATCAAAAGTCGAACAACGATAAATTGGAGACCGGATCGAGAAAAGGTCGATTTGTTGGATATCCAAAAGATAGTTTTGGATATTATTTTTATTTGCCTACTTCACAAAGGTTGTGATAAGTAGAGATGCCACATTTCTTGAACAACGGTTTGTTCAAGAAGGAGGCAAAGGAAGGCAAATAGAGTTAGAATTGGAGAATTACGACCAACCAGCATCGAGATGGATATAGATCCATCTAGTCAACCTATACCCATTGATGAAACATCTACAATTTGTTCCTCGTAGAACAACGGGTATCTCACCCACCGGTGAGATATGGTTTTCTTCATGAAGAAGAACAAGAGTTGTCTACTCATGAAGAAGTAGATCATGGAGATGATCCACTTACCTATGAAGAAGCTATATCGGATATAGACTCTTCAAAATGGATTGATGCTATGAAATCCGAGATTGATTCCATGTATAAGAATCAAGTTTGGGATCTTGTTGACCCACCTAAAGGTATTGTACCTATAGGGAACAAATGGGTTTTCAAGAAGAAAATTGGTTACGATGGAAAGGTAGAGACCTATAAGGCAAGGCTAGTAGCGAAGGGTTTCGCCAAAGGCAAGGAATAGACTATGAGGAGACTTTCTACTTTGTTGCCATGCTTAAATCAATTACGAGTTTATTAGCAATAGCTGCATACTATGATTATTAGATTTGGCAGATGGATGTCAAAACAGCTTTTCTTAATGGATACAGTGAAGAAAACAGTTTCATGGAACAACCTAGGGTATTTGAATCCCAAGATGGTTCCAATTTATGCAAGCTAAAGAGATCCATTTATGGGTTGAAACAAGCTTAGAGGAGTTGTAACATCCGTTTTGATGAAGCCATTAAATCCTTTAGTTTTATCAAAAATGAGGATGAGCCATGTGTATATAAGAAGGTTAGTGACAGTGCTATCATTTTCCTTGTCTTATATGTGGATGACATACTGTTGATGGGTAATGATACAGGTATGTTGACGACTATAAAGGTATGGTTGTCAAATACATTCTCCATGAAAGACTTAGGGGAGGCAACCTATATTCTTGGGATTCGCATCTATAGAGATAGAGCGAAAAGGATAATTGGTTTATCACAAAGTCTATACTTGGAAAAGGTGTTAAAGAGGTTTAACATGCTTGATTCCAAGAGAGGATTGTTACCAGTGAGACATGGTATCCATCTTTCTAAAGAGATGTCTCCAAAGACATTTGAAGAAAGAGATAAGATGGCGAGATTCCATATGTTTGGCTATTGGAAGTTTAATGTATGCAATGTTGTGTACTAGGCGGATATCGCATATCTTTGTTAGTTTGACTAGCGGTATCAATCCAATCCAGTTTGGAACATCGGATAAGCACAAGAATATTCTTAAGTACTTGAGAAGAACTAAGGATTTATTCTTGATTTATGGAGGTGGAGACTTGCAATTGGATGGTTATCACGATTCGATTTCCAATCGGATATTGATGATAGAAAGTCTACCTCTGGATATGTGTTCATTTGTAATGGAGGTGCGATCGGTTGGAAGAGTTCCAAGCGAGCACATTGCAGATTCCACTACAGAGGTGAGTATATTCGCATCGGATCTTTGCAAAGGAAGTCTGTTTGGATAAAGAAGTTCGTGATGAACTTACGTAGTTCCTTCCATTGAGTCAGCGGTTCCATTACATCGTGACAACAATGGAGCGATCATCTGAGCTAAGGAACCAAGGTCTCACGAGAAATCCAAACACATAGAAAGGCGCTACCACATTATCGGAGAAATAGTTGGGCGGCGATGTAGCCATGCAGAAAATAGCATCGGTGAAAATCCGGTGATCCATTCACTAAGCCTATGTCACAGACTCAGTTAGACCGACATCTTGAGAAGATAGGTCTAAGATATTGTAATGAATGGCTCTAGTGCTAGTGGGAGATTGTTAGTAGTATGCCCTAGAGCATATCATTTAGTATGTATCTTGTACATAATTTTATTAATAAAAGGCATTTCCACTTTTCCATTTACATAATATATTTATGTGTAATAGAAAAGGTCCATTGATATTTTGTTAGAAATATTATTCTTAAGTTGTTAAGAATATGAGTGACAATATTTCTAGCACAAAGTATCATAAATAGGTTCACAATCGAGGATACTTCATAATAAGGACATGACTTATCCAGAAAGATTGTATTCATGTTTGTTCCCAAGTTATTTATATGAGATATAAATAAGATGGAATGGTGAGTCTCATGCCATATAACAAACTTGATAGGCACTTATAAATGATAAGTAGGCCGAACGGTGACACTTATGACAAGCACATGGAGTTTACTCTTGTCAATGTTTTGTCATAAATCATATCGATGCATATAATCTTTAGACCTGAGATAGCACAGTTATCTTGTATATAGGTAGTTTGAGTTTGATACTGCTTTCATACTTGTACTATGTATGGGTATATGGGCATGTGTTGGCTCCTGCTAGTTATATATGGAGGTAGGTGTTGATCAAGAAGGAATCTGTTCCTCTAAGTAAATAGAGATAAAATCCTATGTTCATTTAATTGTTCTTAATGTTTCAAGTTCCTGGCCAGGACAGATAGATTTATTCAGAAAAGAGTTTCTGATGAGAAAAATCTTTTAATCAAGAACTGGAATTAAAAGAGAACATAATATTCTTAGCAAATGGAGTTTGACATAAACCATGACTCCAGCTTGAGTTGGGATTTTGTAACAGAGAGATTCTAGTGCATGGTAACATATGATTATAGGTTCATTTAAGGTAAATCTTATTACTAATTGGGTGGCCATGGCATGCTATGCTAGGTGTTAACCATGGTCTAGGAGGTTCATAAAATGATTTGGAGAAATCATTTATGGTAAGAAAGAGTTCTGATGATATTAAGAGTTGATATCATGTCTCATTTGTAACACCCCTAAGTTCGGTAGTGCGTTCTGCTGCTCCAGTGACCAGTGTTGTCCGGACAGCTAGGATGCCTAGAACCACACTTCAATGAGAGTGAGGAGACATAAAATAATGAAATAAAAGAAAAGAAAGTACAAGAAAAACAAAGGAAAAATGATTGCAAAGAAATGTGATCAAGTTAAAAGAGCCGGGAAACCTAACGATGGGTGACCGCACTGGGAAGTCACGGCGTGGACCGTTGACTGGCCCTGGACTATGGGGAACCCTGGAAAACATTTTTGGGACATAAATAGACCCTTGTTGAAGAATAAATATCATTAGAAATATCAAAGAAAAATTAAATAATTAGTACAAAGAAAAGTGAGAAATCGAAAAACAGACAAAACCCGGTAATACCGAAAAATCAGGAATGCCACCCGAACAGGGGCATTATGGTCATTTGACATCCCGAAGTGTCTTTTGACCTAAATGTCCATTAAAAATAAATAGTATTACACTTAGAAAATAAAATGAAAAATTAAATTGGTGGTACCTAAAATAAATAGTGGAAATTATGGGTTAAATGTGGAATAAATGAATAATTACTTTATTATATGATTAAGTGACTAAGTGGACCACTAATGGGATTAATTAAATACATAGTGGGACATGTGTACACTTAAAATGCAGCTGAATAAGTCATCTTCCTCATTTGCATTCAAATTGCCGAATTGAAGAGTGAAGGAAACTCCATAGCCATTTTTCATGCAAGCTTTCTTAACTCTCCATTTTCAACTCCAACCTCTTAGTGTTCTTCATTAAACTTTGTCTACACATCACAAGGAAGATATTGATACTAATTTTGAGAAGTTTGATGAAGGTTTAGCAAGTTACAATTAAAGGTAAGTTTGCATTTTTGAGAATTTCTTTGTTAAAGTTTATGTTCATGTTATGGGTGTTAGTTTGGTGAAAGAAAATTTTGAGTTTGAAGGGTTATTGTTGTTTTCATTTTGGACAGCCATGAGTCACGTTTTTTATGAGATATTTGTGCATATAATTGATGAGAAATGGTGTTGATCATGATGAATTAGTAACCTAGTGAATTATTTCATGTTTATGTGGTGATTTATGCACTTGGATGGGAAATTGTAAAATGGACGGCACTTTGATGTTGAAGAATGGTTTGTGGCAGCTTGGGGACACTTGAGTAATGGTATATATTGAAGGAAATGTATGCAGAATATTAACCTAGAAGGATTGATGATATGTATGTAGATTGATCTTGTAAAGTGTGTGTAAAATTTGTAATGGTTAGGTGTGTTTGTAATAGTACTTAGAAATTGTAATTGTGAATGATATTGGTGTGTTGAGGCTGATTGGAATCTGCCCAAAATAATGTTAATGTAAAGTAGAAAGTGCTTTTGGTAATGTACCAAAACTGATTTGGTAGGGTATGGAAGTAAACTTTGCAAGGTAAAAATGTGTTTTGAATGGGGTGTGAAAAGCATATTGAGGGCAGTACACATTTTAGCCTATAACCTTAAATGTGTAACCTCAATTGGTATGAGACCAATTTGAGGTGAAACTAGGCACAAAATGTGCCAACTTTCATTGAGAAACCATGCCAAAATTCTGCTTGCAAGGTGGCCTAAAAAAATGACCAATTCGGATTAGGTGCAATTAGGACCTGAAAAATGACTAATTGGGCAGCAGTGAGTGTTTAGGCCATAACTTACTCAAACCAGGTCCAATTGACCTGAAATTTTAACCAAGAATAGTTAAGACCCATACCTACAAGTCTTATGAGGACACCAAAGCCCAGAAATGACCATAAGCAAGTCAAACAACTTGCACAAGTTCGGGTCCAAAAACTGGCCGAACCAGAATTGACCAATTTGACCTAAAATTGACCTAAAATGGTACCATTTGACCAGCAAGAGTGTAATGACCATAACTCGGTCTACTTAACTCGGATTGACCTGAAATTTTGCACCGCGGTCCATAAGACCTAAATCTACAAGTTTGTAGTTTCGACCGAGACCCGAAAACCAAGGGAACTAGATCGTCCGGTTAGGTCAAACCAGTGTCCCGGAATCCAGCAATTTGCATTAAAATGCACTAAGCAAGGAAATGACTTTGGTAAAACATACCAAACCTAAAACCCTATCAAATGTGACATATTAACGATACTAAAACCTAATTTACCTAAAGCATAGCGAGGGTCGGTATATTAGTTGATTAAGTTAATAATTGAGTTAATTTCATTATTTACCAAACACTATCGATAGAGACAGTTTAAATTAGTAATCAAACACTTCAAATTGTGTTTCTCGATTACCAAAGACTCGGGAAAAGGGAAGGAAACACGAGTCGGATCGGGGGCAGTCATCGAGGTTTGTGCACAACAAGCTGTTTCTTTTGAATTATTTTCAATGGAAATAAATATTGACTATTTGCATATCATTGTTTTAAATTGTGGAAATGTGTTTGGTGGACACTTATTGATTGAAAAACATTGTGAATGGTTTGAAACTGAAAAATTGTTTGAATGGTATTTGATGGATACTTATTGATTGAAAAGCACGTAAATGGTTTTGTGGAAATTGAAGTGAATTACGAATTGTGTTGCCATTTTGTGAATGAAATTATAACTTTGGAAATTTATTTGATTCTTACGGATCATTTGAATAAAATGTTTGGAATTGTTTTGACTCACAATTGGCATGACACTGATAATATGTTCCTCCTCCATTAATGGGGTGAGTGTGATTATTCCTCCCTCTTTGACTTATTAGTGGGGTGAGTATGATTATGTTCCTCCCTCTTTGACTTCCATCCGAGGTGAGTATGGATGAGTTCTCATTATATAGCTAGCTTCCTCCCTCATTGATTTGATTATTGGGGTGAGCATGTCTTGTCGTGGTGTACAACACGGCATATATGGAAAAAATTGTGTCATGGCCTAAATTGTGTTATAGATTGGCAACACTGTATTCTTGATTATTTGATCGAATTGTGTTATTATGTATTGTGAGATTGTGAAATTGATTTAAACTCTTATTGACATATCATCTATTGAATTCAACCATGATCTGACTTATTGAAAATTATTGTGATATTAACAAATGGAGTTTAAATTCTTGTTGACATTTATTGTCTTGAATTTAACTATGGTTTTAAGTATCCACTATTGATATGATTTATGAATTGTGATTTAAAATTTGAATTTGGTAAATTTTGTGCACCATCGAGACATTGTCTCAAATGATAGCTTTATTCTTTATCGCGGTAGAGACAGAGCAGAGTGAGCTAAATTGCTAGTATCGCCAGCGAGAGATTTTTGGGTATAGTGAGTATACCACATGTGGCATTTTGTACTGTAATGTATATTCACTGTATGTATATTTTGTTCTTGGTTTTGAGCAATTGTAAATTTAAGTTGTACAGTAAAGTTGTAAAATAATTATGAGTTATTTGGCTTGTAAAAATTGTGTTATATCTTTGTATCTTAGTCTTTGAAAATCACTGTGGATTTGACTTGAGAAATGTGTTGTGTTGATAAAAATGTTGGAGTTGAGATTTGAAAATATATTGAAGTGCTTTTTACAGGTTTTCTGAAGAACTATTTTGTCCAAAATACAAATGGCACCTTGCCAAAATTTTCTGAGATATTCCAAATAAATCAAATGAGTTAGTTGTTTCACTTGATTCACCAAAGTCTTTCACACTTGTAAATAGTGCTCACCACTGTAAAAGAAGTAAGAAAAGTTTTTAAAATCCCTTGTAGTGTATTTAATGGATTATCAGTAGACGGAGTTGGTAATTCATTAGGTATACTACGGGATCATGTTATGCCTTACAGAGGGGTAGGGTGTGACATCATTGCCAATTAGTGATGAGCCTAGTAAGTCACACACATACACAAGTTATCACCTATTTAAATATGATTTAATTAATTAATTAAAGAGTTTAATTGATTAATTAAATAGATTTGGTTTGCAATAAAATTGCAAAGTCCCTAGCATGACTTGAAACCAAATCTAGATTATTGGATGTGTAGTATAAATTAAATTTATATTTAAAGTGTTTAAATATGAATTTAATTGATGAGAAATTAATTAATAGAGATTAATTAATTAATTTATATTTGATATAAATTAATTAGAAGAAGAAAATAATTATTTTGGGTTAAGAACTCAAAATTAAGACACAGGGGCATTTTGGTCATTTTGCAGTGTGACACGTGGCACCATGAGATGGTGACACATGGCATAACACATAAGCTTGCCAAATATTTTTAATCATGTAAGATGATTAAAATCAAGATTAAATATAGGTTTGACACTTGGCACAATGTGATTGGGTCACTTAAACATAGAGCTAATCAAAAGGTGACATGTGGCTAGGGTTTAATGTGTTAACCTAGCTATTTAAGTGGGGTTATGAAAAGAAAACACAACCAGCAGCCTCTCCTCTCATATGTCACGCCACTTTGAGCCTCTCCAGCTATTTCTCTTCATCTCTCATCAATTCAAAGAGATTAGCCATCAATCTCTTGAATTAAGAACACTAGAAATTGTTTCTAGTGTCCTGTTTGCATCTCTAATCTCTTAAAAGGAAGAACTTGAATTTCTAATTAATAGAAAAGGCTTTAGAAGCTGTTCAAGGGCTTCCATAGGTGTTCTTGGTGTGGACAAGCTAGAGGGACAACATCTGGTGTCCTGAAGATGAATCTCAAAGGCGCAGACATTGCGGCAAGACATCAAGAGGTTAGTGTAATCGTTCTTGATTTAATCTAGGGTTCTAAAATTAATCTGATTAATTTTAAAATCTTAAATGGCAAATACAGATCCAAAAACATATTAAAAGAGTTTTAATATGTTGTTTATCATTGAAATTAAATAGATAAAAATAAATCTTGCATGGTGCATGTGACCCTAGGTGAAAATTTTGAATTCAATGGTATAATCTTGTGTTTTTCACGCTTCCGTTCCTTCAGTTAAAGTGTTGTGGAACCATCATTCAGGTCAGGAAGCTACTTGGGAACGTGAAGAGGATATGAGGAGACAGAACCCACAGCTGTTTAGAGACTGATGCCAGGTAAAATTTCGAGACGAAATTTAATTTAAGGGGGAAAGAATTGTAACGCCCCTATGTTCGGTAGTGCGTTCTACTGTTCCGGTGACCAGTGTTATCCGGACAGTTAGGATGGCTAGAACTACACTTAGATATGAGTGAGGAGACATAAAATAAGGAAATACAAGAAAAGAAAATACAAGAAAAATAAAGGGAAAATAATAGCAATGAAGTGTAACCAAGTTAAACGAGCCAAGAACCCTAGCGATGGGTGACCGAACCGAGAAGTCACGGCGTGGACCGTTGACTAGCCCTGGACCGCGGAGAACCCTAAAAAATATTTTTAGGACTTAAATAAATATCTAATGAAATATAAATACTATTAGAAATATCAAAGAAAAATTAATTAATTAATTAGTATAAAGAAAAGTAAGAAATCGAGAAAACGATAAAACCTGGTGTTACCGAGAAAATGATAAAACCCGGTGTTACCAAAAAATCGGGAATGCAACCCGAACAGAGGCATTGTGGTTATTTGACACTCCGAGTTGTCTTTTGACCTCAATTTCCATTAAAAATATATGATATTACACTTGGAAAATATCATGAAAAATTAAATTGGTGGTACCTAATGTAAATAGCAAAAATTGAGAGTTAAATGTGGGAAAATGAAACCTTAAGATTAAATTAACATTATATTCTCACTTAGTGGTCCACTAACACCTAAAATGGACCATTAACCTTCATTTTGGGCAGCAGAATTCACCTTCTTCAACCTCGCAAAATTCCAGCTGAAAACTTTCTTGAGAAAACCTCCATGGCTGCATGGTTTACAAGCTCCATGCAACCAAGAATCCCACCTCCATTTCACTAGCTCCCTTCACTAAAATTACTCTACACCACTTGGGTAGTAGATAGGCTACAAGAAGAGCAAGTTTAGCCAAGGTTTTGAAGAGTTTCTAAAGTGGTAAGTAGGTATTTTTGATGCTTGCTTCCTTAAAGTTTGTGTGGATGTTATGGGTACTTGAATTGTGGGAAGATTTTTGGAGTTTGATGTTTGAAGAGAGATGTATATTTTTAGCAGCCATGGAAACTCCTTAAGGGCAGTTTATCCTTGCTTGTAAATGGTAGATTAAAGTGTTGATTAAGTGGTTATATGTGTAGGAATAAATTGGGTGATGTATATTAGATGTATGTGAATGTACACTTGATTTTGGAAGCTTGGAAATTAATTGAGAGAGATGTATGAATCGGCAGCTTGAATGGTGAACCAAAAAAATGTGTTTCATGGTTTGGTTTATGGAATATTATTGTTGAATTATGGTACTTGTTATGGCAGCTTGTGCATGTGTATAAAGGTGCGAGTTTGGACATGTAAATGAGCTAAGTTATGTAATTAAATTGTGTGTAATTTGGACTTGATAAATTCTGTACCATAAGGTGCATATTGAAAGTGATTATAAGCTACCAAAATGACCAATAATGTGAAATAAAATGTGTTTAGGTTATGGTACAAAACAAAAATGGCATGAATGTGTAACTTGGTAGGCATAGGATGTGTATTTGATGAGTGTTGAATAATATGCAATAGGACAGTGTGTATTTTGGCCCAGAACCTTAAGTGTGTGGCTCCAATTGGTATGAGACTAATTGGAGGTGAAACTAGGCACAAAAAGTGCCAACTTTCATGAAGGAAGCTTACTAAAATTCTGCTTGGAAGGTAACTTGAAAAATGACCAAATCCGGATTAGTGCAATTAAGGCCTGAAAATTAACCATTTGGGCAGTAGTTAGTATTTTGGCCATAACTCACTCAAAACAGGTCCAATTGACTTGCAAGTTTTACCAAGAATAGTTTAGACATATATCTACAAGTCTTATGCAGACACCAAAGCCGAGAAATGAACATAAGCAAGTCAAATAGCTTGAACAAGTTCGGGTCAAAAAGTTGGCCGAACCTAAAATGACCTAAAGTGACCAATTTTGGTACATTCTGACAAGCAATTGTAAAATGACCATAACTTGGTCTATATAACTCAGAATGGCCTGAAATTTTGCCCTGTGTGCAATAACACATAGATCTACAAGTTTGTACTTTTGACCGAAACCCGAAAACCGAGGGAACTAGGTTATTCGGCTAGGTCAAATTAGTATACTGAAATCTGAAAAATTGCAATAAAATGCAATATACATGGAAATGAATTTGGTAACATATACTAATATAAAAAGGCTACAAATGTGACAGATTGGTAACGTTAAAACCTAGTTCACCTAGAATGCATCGAGGGTCAACATCTTAGGTTGACTAAGGAAATAATAGAATTCAATGAATTAATTTTTAAGCATTATCATTAGAGACAGTTTAAATGAGTACTAAAACACTTCAAAATTGTGTTTCTCAGCTAGCAAAGACTCAGGGAAGGGGAAGGAAACACTGAGTCAAGGCCAAGAGATAGTTATCAGAGGTTTGTGCACAACTACTTTTTTGTTGATTTTGTTCTAAATATTTCATATGATCAAATGACATATTTTTCTTATGTATTATGTTTGGATTTAATTAAATGATTATTGAAATTGTTATATTCTGTATGAATTTAGCTTTGTGAAATGGTATTTCCACAAGTATTAAGCATTTGTAAATTGAATAAATTATGTTTTGGAAAATTGTGATAGAACATGTTTTGAATTGTGATGGGCAATTTGCATGGAAAAATGCAAATTTATGATTTGAATTGTGATGAGCATAAAAATTATTGGATATTGGAATTGACTTTGAATCGAATTGTATTGTGATTTATGCTCACTAAAAGGATTGTGATATTGTTTTATATCTCACTATAGATGCTTGACTAGGTTATTACCTGTCTCTCTCATTTGTTGAGAAGACAATGGAGTTAGTTGTGTTTTGATTACCATGGTACGTGCACAGGATTAGATTCTCCTCTTATTAGAGGTTAGATCTAAGTTCTTATTTGTTATGGCTCTTACGGAAGATTCATTATTGTGAATGTATACTGTGCACGATGATTCGACCTCCCCGACCGTAGGGAGTTAGAATCCGATTCGACCTCCCCGACCATAGGGAGTTAGAATCACTTTGAAGATGGCCCTTTCGGATTAGTCTTGCATAGTTAGTGAGATACATAATGGTTTTTGAGATACAGAATTTTTTTGAATAGTAAAGAATTGTGATTTCAATTATGATTTATATATAATTAATTTTGTTGGAATTACCTTAAATGGTTAGTTATGATTTGATAAATTGGACTTCGTGATCAAACTCATTTTATACAAATGATTCATGTTATTGGCAATGAATACTTTGAGTTTTGGAATTTGATGAATATCCAGATTTTCAAATTATTTGCTGTAATTTTTGTTAAGGTATATTGTACTATGTTTTGAATTATAGTTGTGCACCACTGAGTTCACCACTCAACGATAGCTTTGTATGCTGTCGCAGGTGAAAAGACCATAGAGCAATTGAGTAAGCTTCTTTGAAGACACAATCAGATCAGCTCCAGGTATATCATAGGTATACCCATGTACACAGGCTTTGATGTATGCATGTAATAATATGTATGTAAATTATTTAAGCAGTTGTATAAAAACTCTTGTAAAATATTTTGGCATGTGATTAAATGTAAAGTATTGTAAATGTAAATTTGAGATTTCATTTACTTGAATAGTTTTATAATATAAATTTTGAGTCTTGTAATCAATGAAATGTTTCTTTATGATGAGATTAGTTTGAAAATGAATGGATTGTTTATTGAGAATTGAATTGTGAATTGAAATGAAGTTATTGGAGTTATATTTGAGAAAACATTGGGAGCATTTTCTTTTGTAGGATTAAAGAACCGTTTTCTCAAAATACAGCCAGCACTTTGCCGAAATTTTGAAAAAATTTTATAACACCAGATTTTAATCGATGATTTAAATTTCACGAAAATTGTTTTAAAATCCCTTGTAGTATATCTAATGGGTTATCGGTAGGCGAAGTACGATAATTCATTAGGTGTACTACAGGATCATGTTACATCTTTCAGGGGAGCAGGGAGTGACATGTTTTGTGGTATCAGACCAATGGTTTTAAAGTAAATTTCGAACAGTGAATTTGAAATCTTATTGTCGGTAACTACAACTGCTCAAATGTTTGATCCATATAGTACATTTGCATCATAAAATATGAACTAGTGGAGAGGAATCTCCTTGTGTTGGTTGTACAGGAATAGAAAATCCTGTGAAAATATATGGAAGAGAAGAATGAGATAATAGAACAGTCTATGATGGTAGAAGTACAAGTTGAGGCCCCAGCTCCTCAGAGTGTTTATGGCCCGACTGTACCAGTTTTACTGGTACAAATTACTGCTCAAATGGCACAACAAATGGCCACTTTCTTTCAAGAAATGGCTAATAATCTGTCAGCTCAAGCTCAAGCACAAACCCAACCCCCACAAGGGCAATGTGAAATGGAAAAGGGTGAGAAACATATGGGTCAGAGCTCAAGCAGTAATTTGGGGAAGAGAAAATAATTTGAGGAGCCCCAAGCTCAGGAATATGACAGAGGCGGAACATCAGGGCATAGACCACCAAGACCTAGTTGTCAAACAACTAGAAGTTCCTATCCTCCTCGTATTTGTAACTCTTGTGGCAAGCTACTTGGAGGTATTTGCCGTAAGGCCTCTGGAGCCTGCTACAATTGTGGAAAGCTTGGACACTTTGTTAGAGATTGTACTAGAGCACCTCAATCTACTCTCCGGAGTTCACAGACAATTTGTCAGAGTCGAGATAGAAATAGAATTGGTACTCCTCGCCACCATAACACAGTGAATCAACCCGAACATAGTAGCACATCAGTCTACTGGTAAGTTCAGATGTAGCTGCTGGTAAGTTCTTAATTTTTGAAAGAAACAATTAGTTATTATTTGATCCCAGCACTACTTAGTTGTGTGTTAGTGTTAGAACTATATGTTCTGTTGCTAATCCTTTACATGGGAATGAATTTTGATGTATTAGTGACTAGTCTTTTAGGATAAAAACTATAATAACAAGTATGATTGATATTAATTTTGGAAGAATTGTTAGCTAAAAGTATTTTCTAAAACACCATAAATTATAAAGCTAATTGGTGAGCCTACTTAATGTAAGGCAAGAGGACCTAAAAGTAAGTTACAGTAATAGAATTACTCTAGATGAGGGCAAAGATGTTACTGTCAGTAATTGTCAAGGGATATTATAATCAAAATCGATTTAGGATATTAGTGGATTCAAGAAAGATAAGATGTTAGAAAACCTAGTCCATGAGGTTATAACGTAGTGACTATGTATTATTCTCGATGTTTGTGTCATAAGCTGCAGATTACAGTACCGATACGGGATTATTCTGTAGAGCTATGTGCTTCCTCATGGTACAATAAACTAAGAATATTTGTAAGTAATCTATAATTTGATACAGTTGCGCCCGAATAGAGTACTATTACAGGAAATAAATGTGAAAATTCTAGTAACAAATTTAAAACTTTAGAACTAGCCTATCAAACAACTACACTTGTAAGGTAGCTAGAGTCAGTGACTTGGTTACATTAATGTGAACTACCTGTACCACAATAATTGCTATAAGTTTAGAGATATCAGTACGACTTATCATCCTCAAACGGATGGACAGTCAAAACAAGTGATTCGGGTAAATTCTAAAACTCATTGAGTTTCTGTAAATAATGAAATGAAATGATAATAATAACCTGTAAAATGTAATAAGCCCTCGAGAATATACTGAGAACTTGTGTCCTTAAATCCGAGGGGAGATGGGACAGATACCTTCCACTAACAGAATTTGTATACAATAATAAATGTCAAGCTAGCAAACAAACGGCACCCTATGAAACACTGTAAGGGAACGGATAACTATGGATTTTGTGATGAGACTTCCGAAAACACAGAATAGTCATGATGTAGTATAGGTTATAGTTAATAAACCAAGTCTGCTTACTTTTTGCCAGTCCGGATGGACTATAGTTAGAGAGATTGGCCAGATTATACATAAATGAGATTGCAAAACTGCATGGAGTGCCGTGATCGATCAGACGCATGCAGATCCTAGGTTCACTTCTAGATTATGGGGTAGTCTTCAGAGAGCCCTAGGAACTAGATTGAACTTCAGCACGGCATTCCACCCACAGATGGATGGCCAGTCTGAGAGGGTAATTCAGATATTGGAGGATATGCTATAGGCTTGTGTGATTGAGTTTGAAGGTAGTTGGGATACACACTTGCCTTTGGTTGAGTTTGCTTATAACAATAGCTACCAATCAAGCATTGGAATGCCTCCATATGAAGCGTTGTCTGGCAGAAAGTGCAGAACTCCCCTATGCTGGGATGAAGTAGATGAAAGGAAGATGATTGGGCTAGAAATTGTTCAGTAGACAGAGGAAAAGATCAGATTGAACAGAGATAGACTCAAGGCTGCATCAGATCATCAGAAGTCCTATGTTGGTCTGAAGAGAAGAGATATTGAATATGTAGTGGGTGATAAGGCATTCCTCAAAGTTTCTCCTTGGAGGAGGATTATGAGATTTGGCAGAAAGGGGAAACAGAGTCCTCGTTTCATCGGACCATATGAGGTTTTGGAGAGAATGGGTCCTTTGGCATATCGGTTGGCATTACCTCTAGAGCTAGAAAGGATACACAGTGTCTTCCATGTATCCATGTTAAGGAGGTACAGATTTGAGCCATCTCATGTACTATCAGTTTAAGAGATTGAGGTAAATCCAGACCTCTCATATGAGGAAGAACCCATAGAAATTCTGGCTAATGAGGTGAAGCAGCTGAGGAATAAACAGACACACCTGGTTAAAGTGCTGTGGAATCATCATTCAGGCTAGGAAGCTACTTTGGAACGTGAAGAGGATATAAGGAGACAGCACCCACAGCAGTTTAGAGACTGATGCCAGGTAAAATTTCGAGACAAAATTTATTTTAAGGGGGGGAGAATTGTAACACCCCTATGTTCGGTGGTGCGTTCTACTGTTCTGGCGATCAGTGTTGTCCGGATAGCTAGGATGCCTAGAACCACACTTAGATATGAGTGAGGAGACATAAAATAAGGAAATACAAGAAAAGAAAATACAAGAAAAACAAAGGAAAAATAATAGCAATGAAGTGTAACCAAGTTAAATGAGTTGAGAACCCTAGCGATGGGTGACCGCACCGGAAGTCACAGCGTGGACCGTTAACTAGCCTTAGAGCGAGGGGAACCCTAGAAAATATTTTTAGGACTTAAATAAATGTCTATTGATGTATAAATACCATTAGAAATATCAAAGAAAAATTAATTAATTAGTACAAAGAAAAGTGGGAAATCGAGAAAACGACAAAACCCGGTGTTACCAAAAAATCGGGAATGCAACCCGAACAGGGGCATTTTGGTCATTTGACACCCTAAGTTGTCTTTTGACCTAACTTTCCATTAAAAATACATGATATTACACTTGGAAAATGTCATGAAAAATTAAATTGGTGGTACCTAATGAAAATAGCAAAAATTGGGAGTTAAATGTGGGAAAATAAAACCCTAACATTAAATTAACATTATATTCTCACTTAGTGGTCCACTAACACCTAAAGTGGACCATTAACCTTCATTTTGGATAGCAGAATTCACCTTCTTCAACCTCTCAAAATTCCAGCTGAAAACTTTCTTGAGAAAACCTCCATGGCCGCATGGTTTACAAGCTCCATGCAACCAAGAATCCCACCTCCATTTCACTAGCTCCCTTCACTAAAATTACTCTACACCACTTGGGTAGTAGATAGGCAACAAGAAGAGCAAGTTTAGGCAAGGTTTTGAAGAGTTTCCAAAGTGGTAAGTAGGTATTTTTGATGTTTGCTTCGTTAAAGTTTGTGTGGATGTTATGGGTACTTGAATTGTGGGAAGATTTTTGGAGTTTGATGTTTGAATGGAGATCTATATTTTTGGCAGCCATGGAAACTCCTTAAGGGCAGTTTATCCTTGCTTGTAAATGGTAGATTAAAGTGTTGATTAAGTGGTTATATGTGTAGGAATAAATTAGGTGATGTATATTAGATGTATGTGAATGTACACTTGATTTTGGAAGCTTGGAAATTAATTGAGAGAGATGTATGAATCGGTAGCTTGAATGGTGAACCAAAAAAATGTGTTTCATGGTTTGGTTTATGGAATATTATTGTTGAATTATGGTACTTGTTATGGCAGCTTGTGCATGTGTATAAAGGTGTGAGTTTGGACATGTAAATGAGCTAGGTTATGTAGTTAAATTGTGTGTAATTTGGACTTGATAAATTCTGCACTATAAGGTGCATATTGAGTGTGATTATAAGCTACCAAAATGAGCAATAATGTGAAATAAAATGTGTTTAGGTTATGGTACAAAATAGAAATGGCATGAATGTGTAACTTGGTAGGCATAGGATGTGTATTTGATGAGTGATGAACAATGTGCAATAGGGCAGTGTGTATTTTGGCCTAGAACCTTAAGTGTGTGGCTCCAATTGGTATGAGACCAATTGGAGGTGAAACTAGGCATAAAAAGTGCCAACTTTCATGAAGGAAGCTTACCAAAATTCTGCTTAGAAGGTAACTTAAAAAATGACCAAATCCGGATTAGTGCAATTAAGGCCTGAAAATTGACCATTTGGGTAGCAGTTAGTGTTTTGGCCATAACTCACTCAAAACAAGTCCAATTTGAAGGAACGGAAGCGTGAAAAACACAAGTTTATGCCATTGAATTCAAAAATTTTCACCTAGGGTCACATGCATCATGCAAGATTTATTTTTATCTATTTGATTTCAATGATAAACAAAATATTAAAACTCTTTTAATATGTTTTTAGATCTATATTTGCCATTTAAGATTTTAAAATTAATCAGATTAATTTTAGAACCCTAGATTAAATCAAGAACGATTACACTAACCTCTTGATGCAATCGCAAATGTCTCGCGCTTTGAGATTCATCTTCAGGACACCAGATGTTGTCCCTCTATCTTGTCCACACCAAGAACACCTATGGCAGCCCTTGAACAGCTTCTAAAGCCTTTTCTATTAATTAGAAATTCAAGTTCTGCCTTTTAAGAGATTAGAGATGTAAACAGGACACTAGAAACAATTTCTAGTGTTCTTAATTCAAGAGATTGATGGCTAATCTCTTTGAATTGATGAGAGATGAAGAAGAATAGAGGGAGGGCTACAAAATGGCGTGACCAAGGAGTGTGGCTGCTGGTTGTATTTTATTTTCTCATAACAACACTTAAATAGCTAGGTTAACACATTAAACCCTTGCCACATGTCACCCTTTGATTAGCTCTAGGTTTAAGTGACCCAATCACATTGTGCCAAGTGTCAAACCTATATGTAATCTTGATTTTAATCATCTTACATGATTAAAAAACATTTGGCAGGCTTATGTGTTATGCCATGTGTCACCATCTCATGGTGCCACGTGTCACACTGCAAAATGACCAAAATGCCCCTGTGTCTTAATTTTGAGTTCTCAACCCAAAATAATTATTTTTCTTCTTCTAATTAATTTATATCAAATATAAATTAATTAATTAATCTCTATTAATTAATTTCTCATTAATTAAATTCATATTTAAACACTTTAAATATGAATTTAACTTATATTATACATCCAATAATCTAGATTTGTTTTCAAGTCATGCTAGGGACTTTGCAAACTAATTGCAAACCAAACCTATTTAATTAATCAATTAAACTCTTTAATTAATTAATTTAATCATATTTAATTAGGTGATAACTTGTGTATGTGTGTGACTTACTAGGCTCATCACTAATTGGCATTGAGACATGATATCAACTCTTAATATCATCAGAACTCTTTCTTACCATAAATGATTTCTCTAAATCACTTTATAAACCTCATAGACCATGGTTAACACCTAGCATAGCATACCATGGCCACCCAATTAGTAATAAGGTTTACCTTAAATGAACCTATAATCATATGTTACCATGTACTAGAATCTCTCTGTTACAAAATCCCAACTCAAGCTGGAGTCATGGTTTATGTCAAACTCCATTTGCTATGAATATTATGTTCTCTTTTAATTCCAGTTCTTGATTAAAAAGATTTTCTCATCAGAAACTCTTTTCTGAATAATTCTATCTATCCTGGCCAAGAACTTGAAACATCAAGAACAATTAAATGAACATAGGATTTTATCTCTATTTACTTAGAGGAACAGATTCCATCTTGATCAACACCTACCTCCATATATAACTAGTAGAAGCCAACACATGCCCATATACCCATACACAGTACAAGTATGAAAGCAGTATCAAACTCAAACTACCTATATACAAGATAACTGTGCTATCTCAGGTCTAAAGATTATATGCACTGATATGATTTATGACAAAATATTAACAAGAGTAAACTCCATGTGCTTGTCATAAGTGTCACTGGTTCGGCCTACTTATCATTTATAAGTGCCTATCATGTTTGTTATATGGCATGAGACTCACCATTCCATCTTATTTATATCTCATATAAATAACTTGGGAACAAACATGAATACAATCTTTCTGGATAAGTCATGTCCTTATTATGAAGTATCCTCGATTGTGAACCTATTTATGATACTTCGTGCTAGAAATATTGTCACTCATATTCTTAACAACTTAAGAATAATATTTCTAACAAAATATCAATGGACCTTTTCTATTACACATAAATATATTATGTAAACAGAAAAGTGCAAATGCCTTTTATTAATAAAAATATGTACAAGATACATACTAAATGATATGCTCTAGGGCATACTACTAACAAAATTGACCTGAAAGTTTTACCATGAATAGTTTAGACATATATCTACAGGTCTTATGAAGACACCAAAGCCCAAAAATGACCATAAGCAAGTCAAATAGCTTGCACAAGTTCCGGTCAAAAAACTGGCCGAACCTAAAATGACCAAAAATGACCTAAAGTGACCAATTTTGGTACATTCTGACCGAAAGCCGAAAACCGAGGGAACTAGGCCACCCGGCTAGGTCAAATTAATATACCAAAATTCGACAAATTGCAATAAAATGCAATATACATGGAAATGAATTTGGTAACATGTACTAATACAAAAAGGCTACAAATGTGATATATTGGTAATATTAAAACCTAATTCACCTAGAATGCATCGAGGGTCAACATCTTAGGTTGACTAAGGAAATAATAGAATTCAATGAATTAATTATTAAGCATTATCATTAGAGACAGTTTGAATGAGTACTGAAACACTTCAAAATTGTGTTTCTTAGTTAGCAAAGACTTAGGGAAGGGGAAGGAAATACTTAGTCAGAGCCAAGAGACAGTTATCAGAGGTTTGTGCACAACTAGTTTTTAACTGATTTTGTTCTGAATATTTCTTATGATTAAATGACATATTTTTCTTATGTATTATGTTTAACAAGCATTGGATTTAATTCAATGATTATTGAAATTGTTATAGTAAGTATGAATTTAGCTGTGCGAAATGGTATTTCCACAAGTATTAAGCATTTGTGAATCGAATAAATTATGTTTTGGAAAATTGTGATAGAACATGTTTTGAATTGTGATGGGCAATTTGCATGGAAAAATGCAAATTTATGATTTGAATTGTGATGAGCATAAAATTATTGGATATTGGAATTGACTTTGAATCGAATTGTATTGTGATTTATGCTCACTAAAAGAATTGTGATATTGTTTTATACCTCACTATGGATGCTTGACTAAGTTATTACCCATCTCTCTCATTTGTTGAGAAGACAATGGAGTTAGTTGTGTTTTGATTACCATGGTACGTGCACAGGCTTAGATTCTCCTCTTTATTAGAGGTAGATCTAAGTTTCTATTTGTTATGGCCCTTGCGGAAGATTCATTATTGTGATGTGTATCACAAGACGATGATTCGACCTCCCCGACCATAGGGAGTTAGAATCCGATTTGACCTCACCGACCATAGGGAGTTAGAATCACCCCGAAGATGGCCCTTTCGGATTAGTCTTGCATAGTTAGTGAGATACATAATGGTTTTTGAGATACATAATGTTTTTGAATAGTAAAGAATTGTGATTTCAATTATGATTTATTTATAATTGACTTTGTTGGAATTACCTTAAATGGTTAGTTATGATTTGATAAATTGGACTTCGTGATCAAAGTCATTTTATACAAATGATTCATATTATTGGCAATGAATACTTTGAGTTTTGGAATTTTATGAATATCTAGATTTCCAAATTATTTGCTATAATTTTTATTAAGGTATATTGTACTATGTTTTAAATTATAGTTGTGAACCACTGAATTTACCACTCAGCGATAGCTTTGTATGCTATCGCAGGTGAAAAGACCATAGAGCAATTGAGCAAGCTTCTTTGAAGACACATTCAGATCAGCTCCAGGCATATCATAGGTATACCCATGTACATAGGTTTTGATGTTTGCATGTAATAATATGTATGTAAATTATTTGAGCAGTTGTATAAAAACTCTTATAAATATTTTGACATGTAATTAAATGTAAAGTATTGTAAATATAAATTTGAGATTTCAATTACTTTAATAGTTTTATAATATAAATTTTGAATCTTGTAATCAATGAAATGTTTCTTTATGATGAGATTAGTTTGAAAATGAATGGATTGTTTATTGAGAATTGAATTGTGAATTGAAATGAAGTTATTGGAGTTGTATTTGAGAAAACATTGGAAGCATTTTCTTTTGCAGGATAGAAGAACTGCTTTTCTCAAAATACAATTGTACTTTGTCGAAATTTTGAAAAAATTTTATAACACCAGTTTTTAATCGATTATTAATTTCACAAAAATTATTTTAAAATCCCTTGTAGTATATCTAATGGGTTGTCGATAGGCTAATCGTAATTCATTAGGTGTACTACGGATCATGTTACATCTTACAGGGGAGTAGGGTGTGACATCTCTCATTTGTTGAGAAGACAATGGAGTTAGTTGTGTTTTGATTACCATGGTACGTGCACAGGCTTAGATTTTCCTCTTATTAGAGGTTAGATCTAAGTTTTTTTTTATGTTATGGCTCTTTCGGAAGATTCATTATTGTGATAGGTACTGTGCACGATGATTCAATCTCCCAGACCATAGGGAGTTAGAATCTGATTCGACCTCCCCGACCATAGAGAGTTAGAATCACCCCGAAGATGGCCCTTTCAGATTAGCCTTGCAAAGTTAGCGAGATAAAGAATGGTTTTTGAGATAAAGAATGACTTTTGCGATAAAGAATGGTCTTTTTGAGATAAAGAATGGTTTGAGATAATGAATGGTTTTTGAGATAAAGAATGGCTTTTGAGATAAAGAATGGCTTTGCATAGTAAAGAATTGTGATTGCAATTATGATTTATGTATAATTGATTTTGTTGGAATTACCTAAAATGTTTGGTTGTGATATGATAAATTAAATTTCATGATCAAAGTCATTTCATACAAATGATTTATTTTATTGGCAATGAATAATTTGATTTTTGGAATTTGATGAGTATCCTGATTTCCAAATTATTTGCTGTAATTTTGCTAAGGTATATTGAACTATGTTTTAAGTTATAGTTGTGCGCCACTGAGTTCACCACTCAGCGATAGCTTTATATGCTGCCGTAGGTGAAAAGAGCATAGAGCAATTGAGTAAGCTTCTTTGAAGAGACATTCATATCAGCTCCAGGTATACCCATGTACACAGGTTTTGATGTATGCATGTAATAATGTGTATGTAAATTATTTGAGCAGTTGTATAAAGTAATTAAATGTAAATTATTGTAAATATAAATTTGAGGTTTCATTTACCTGAATAGTTTTGTAATATTAATTTTTGAGTCTTATAATCAATGAAATGTTTCTTTTATGATGAGGTTGGTTTGAAAATGAAATGATTGATTATTGAGATTGAATTGTGAGATGAAATGAAGTTTCTTGGAGTTGTATTTGAGAAAACATATTGGGAGTGTCTTCTTCTTTTTAGGTTTGAAGAACTGTTTTCTCAAAATACAGCCAGCACTCTGCCTAAATTTTAAAAAAAATTTATAACACCAGATTTTAATCGATGATTTAAATTTCACGAAAATTATTTTAAAATCCCCTGTAGTATATCTAATGGGTTATTGGTAGGCAAAGTACGGTAATTCAGTAGGTGTACTACGGGATCATGTTACATCTTATAGGGGAGTAGGGTGTGATATGTTTTGTGGTATCAAAGCAATGGTTTTAAAGTAAATTTCGAACTGTGAATTTGAAATCTTTTTGTCGATAACTACAACTGCTCAATCCTTTGATACATATAGTAAATTTTCATCATAAATATGAACTAATGGAGAGAAATCTCCTTGTGTTGGTTGTACAGGAATAGAAAATCCTGTGAAATGATATGGAAGAGAAGAATGAGACAATAGAACAGTCTGTGATGGCAGAAGTACAAGTTGAAGTCGCAGCTCCACAAAGTGTTGAAGGCCCGATTCTACCAGTTTTACCAGTATAAATTACTGCACAAATGGCCTAGCAAATGGCTACTTTCTTTCAACAAATGGTTGATACTCTATCAGCTCAAGCTCAAGCACAGACCCAACCCCCACAAAGGCAATGTGAAATAGAGATGCAGGAGAAACCTATAGGTCAGAGCTTAAACAGTAATTTGGGAAAGAGAAAAGAATTTAAGGAACCTCGAGCTCAGGGATATGACAGAGGCGGATCATCAGGGCAGAGAACACCAAGATCTAGTCGTCGAACAACCAGAAGTTCCTATTCTGCCTGTTTCTGCCATGTTTGTGGTAAGCTACATGGAGGTATTTTTCATAAGGCCTCTAGAGCCTGCTATAATTGTGGAAAACTTGGACACTTTGTTAGAGATTGTACTAGAGCACCTCGACCGCTTCTCCTGGAGTTCATAGACAACAATGTAGTCGAGATAGAAATAGAGTTGGTACTCCTCACAACCATAACATAGTGAATCAACCCAAACATAGTAGCGCATCAATTAGAGCGTCCACTATGCGCCAAGGGGAAAGAACAGAAACTTTGGATGTCGCTGCTGGTAAGTTCTTAATTTTTGAAAGAAACAATTAATTATTTTTGTTTGATCCCAGCACTACTTAGTTGTATGTTAGTGTTAGAACTATATGTTCTATTGTTATTCCTTTACATGGGAATAAATTTTAATGCAGTAGTGATTAGTCCTTTAAGATAAGGAATGTGATAATAAGTGAAATTAGTTCTGAAAGAGTTTATCAGCTAAAAGTATTTTCTAAAACACCATAAATTATAAAGCTAATTGGCGAGCCTACTTAGTGCAAGGCAAGAGGACCTAAAAGTAAGTTACAGTAATAGAATTACTCTAGATGAGGGCAAAGATGTTACTGTCAGTAATTGTCAAGGGATATTAGAATCAAAATCGATTTAGGATATTAGTGGATTCAAGAAAGATAAGATGTTAGAAAACCTAGTCCATGAGGTTATAACGTAGTGACTATGTATTATTTTCGATGTTTGTGTCATAAGCTGCAGATTACAGTACCGATACGGGATTATTCTGTAGAGCTATGTGCTTCCTCATGGTACAATAAACTAAGAATATTTGTAAGTAATCTATAATTTGATACAGTTGCGCCCGAATAGAGTACTATTACAGGAAATAAATGTGAAAATTCTAGTAACAAATTTAAAACTTTAGAACTAGCCTATCAAACAACTACATTTGTAAGGTAGCTAGAGTCAGTGACTCGGTTACAATAATGTGAACTACCTGTACCATAGTAATTGCTATAAGTTTAGAGATATCAGAGATATCAAGATTTAACTTATCATCCTCGCACTGATGGACAATCGAAACAAGTAATTCAGGTAAATTCTGAAACTCATTGAGTTTCTGTAAATAATGAAATGAAAGGATAATAATAACCTGTAAAATGTAATAAGCCCTCGAGAATATATTGAGAACTTGTGTCCTTGAATTCGAGGGGAGATGGGACAGATACCTCCCACTAACAGAATTTATATACAATAATAAGTGTCAAGCTAGCATACAAATGGCACCCTATGAAATATTGTAAGGGAATGGATAACTATGGACTTTGTGATGAGACTTCTAAGGACACAGAATAGTCATGATGTAGTATGGGTCATAGTTAATAGACTAACCAAGTCTGCTCACTTTTTGCCAGTCCGAATGGACTATAGTTGGAGAGATTGTCCAGATTGTACATAAATGAGATTATAAAATTGCATGGAGTGCTAGCATCGATTGTATTAGATAGAGATCCTAGGTTCACTTCTAGATTCTGGGGTAGTCTTCAGAGAGCCCTAGGAACTAGATTGAACTTCAGCACAGCTTTCCACCCACAGATAGATGGCCAGTCTGAAAGAGTAATTCAGATATTGGAGGATATGCTACGGGCTTGTGCGATTGAGTTTGAAGGTAGTTGGGATATACACTTGCGTTTGATTAAGTTTGCTTATAACAATAGCTACCAATCAAGCATTGGGATGCCTCCATATGAAGCTTTATATGGCAGAAAGTGTAGAATTCCACTATGTTGGGATGAAGTAGGTGCAAGGAAGGTGATTGGGCTAGAAATTGTTCAGCAGACAGAGAAAAAGATCAGATTGATCAGATATCGACTCAAGGCTGCATCAGACCGTCAGAAGTCCTATGTTGATCTAAAGAGAAGAGATATTGAATATGCAGTAGGTAATAAGGTATTCCTTAAAGTTTCTCCTTGGAAGAGGACATGAGGAGACAAAGACCCACACTGCTCGAATCGATGTTGTAAAATTTCGAGACGAAATTTATTTTAAGGGGGGGAGAATTGTAATACCCCTATATTGAGAAGACAATTGAGTTAGTTGTGTTTTGATTACCATGGTACGTGCACAGGCTTAGATTCTCCTCTTATTAGAGGTTAGATCTAAGTTTTTTTTTTATGTTATGGCCTTTTCGGAAGATTCATTATTGTGATGTGTACTGTGCACGATGATTTGATCTCCCCGACCATAGGGAGTTAGAATCCGATTCGACCTCCCCGACCATAGGGATTTAGAATCACCTCGAAGATGGCCCTTTCGGATTAGTCTTACATAGTTAGTGAGATAAAGAATGGTTTTTGTGATAAAGAATGGCTTTTGCGATAAAGAATGGTCTTTTGAGATAAAGAATGGTTTGAGATAAAGAATGGTTTTTGAGATAAAGAATGGTTTTGAATAGTAAAGAATTTTGATTTGAATTATGATTTATGTATAATTGATTTTGTTGGAATTACCTAAGATATTTGGTTGTGATTTGATGAATTGAATTTCACAATCAAAGTCATTTCATACAAATGATTAATGTTATTGGCAATGAATAATTTGATTTTTGGAATTTAATGAGTATCCTGATTTCCAAATTATTTGCTATAATTTTGCTAAGGTATATTGAACTATGTTTTAAGTTATAGTTGTGCACCACTGAGTTCACCACTCAGCGATAGTTTTGTATTCTGTCGCAGGTGAAAAGAGCTTAGAGCAATTGAGTAAGCTTCTTTAAAGAGACATTCATATCAGCTCCAGGTATACCCATGTACACAGGTTTTGATGTATGCATGTAATAATATGTATGTAAATTATTTGAGCAGTTGTATAAAAACTCTTGTAAATATTTTAGTATGTAATTAAATGTAAATTATTGTAAATGTAAATTTGAGGTTTCATTTGCCTGAATAGTTTTGTAATATTAATTATTGAGTCTTATAATCAATGAAATGTTTCTTTTATGATGAGGTTTGTTTGAAAATGAAATGATTGATTATTGAGATTGAATTGTGAGATGAAATGAAGTTTCTTGGAGTTGTATTTGAGAAATCATATTGGGAGTGTTTTCATTTTTTTAGGTTTGAAGAACAGTTTTCTCAAAATACAGCCGGCACTCTGCCGAAATTTTTAAAAAATAACACTAGATTTTAATCGATGATTTAAATTTCACGATAATTGTTTTAAAATCCCTTGTAGTGTATCTAATGGGTTATCGGTAGGCAAAGTACGGTAATTCAGTAGGTGTACTACGGGATCATGTTACATCTTTCGGGGGAGTAGGGTGTGACAATATAGCTCTGAGTTCTTTATATGAAATGTTCTACTATGTTTGAAGTTTCCATCGGTTCAAGAATCACCTAATCGGAGCTTTCTAAAGAGAGTTATTGCTATTGAAAATTTACTGTTTATGTTACTGTTCATTGCTCTGACAGATTTATCAACTCAACTTTGCTTAGCAATTTGGTTGGGTTAAGTTTGTAATTAGGCTTCAAGTTCTTTACACAAAATGTTATACTATGTTTTAAGTTTCTATCGGTTCAAAATCACCTAAAAAGGAGTTTTCTGGAGAGAGTTATAGTTTTGCAAAATTTACTATTCATATGATTAATTTGCAGATTTCCAGATTTTTGGCAGATTTGGTGACTCAAATTTTCTTAGCAATTTGATTGAGTTAAGTCCATAATTTGGCCTTAAGTTCTCCTTATGAAATATTCTGCTATATTTTAGGTTTCCATTGGTTTAGGAATCACCTAAAATAGATTTTTCTAAAGAGAGTTATGGCTATGTAAGGTTTACTGTTCATGTGCCTAATTCTATAGGTTTCAGAATTGTATCTTTAGTTTCAAGACTCATTTTGGGTGGCTTAAGGTCATTTTTGGGGTAGAGTGTCTCACAAAAATTCTAGCCCTATGTCTTAAGTTTCATTTCCAATTGGTTTCACACCAATTGGAGTTGTGTAGCTCAAGTTATGGGCTGCCAAACACACTGAATTCAGTGTGCAAAATTCTACCCTAAGGTTAAATTTTAATTTCCTCAATTACTTCTACTAACCAACCTCAATTCATATTTAATTCACCCTAAATGACCATAATTTAGCATTAACACATCCATAGCACTCATAGCATAAAAACCCCTAATTTTTCAAATCCCTAGTTTGTATTTTTCCCCAATCCTACCATTTCATTACTTCCATTCATAAACCCAATGTCAATTCAAATTAAAGGAACCTCAAATGACTATAATTTAATACCACACACACCAATTTTACTCTCTAGCATAAAAGCCCTAATTTCTCCGTGAACCCTAATCTTCCATAATTCAATTTATGTAAATCTCATGCAATCTCTTTACCCCAATCATGCATACTACTTCAACTAAGCTTGATTTCATCATCAATTACATTAAAATACATCAAACCCTAATTTTTCCACAATTTGGCCAAAACCCTAATTTAGGTTCCATGCATTATTCCTTTTCAATTTCTCATGAAATTTCATCATAAGTTAACTTAATTCAGAGATAGTATAACTAAGTAAGCATTAAAGAACTCACCTCTTGATGATTTCTTTCCAACTCCTAATTTCTCCCAATTCTTGATCTTCTTATTTCAATCTTTCAATCAAGGTTTAATTTGGTGTTTACTACAAGTTAGATGGAAAAAAACTCTTGAAAGAAAAGTAAGGAATTAAGTTTGGAAGATGGGTGTCAATGGAGGAAGAAGGAAGAAGGAGAAAGAAAGAAAGAGAGGGAGAGGAGAGGTGGGGCAGCAACAATGGGAAAGAGAAGGAAAGGGTCTTTCCTTTATATATTTACCCCTATTTTGATTTATTTAATAAATTTTAATTGAGTTGTCCAAAGCCCATTGGTCCTAAAATTTTAGTTGTGTCATAAAGGTAATTAAAATTTAGATTTTCACTTATTTTCTTTTCTACATATTTTTACTTGAATTTTTCCCCAAAAATTTATTCATAATTCAATTTTTTATTTTCATTTACTTAAATTAACATTTTGGTCAAAAATTAACTCTTGAAGTGAATTGACCAAAATGCCCCTCATCGGGTCATAATCATTCTTTTTCATAATACTCGTTAAATCCTTAGGTCTTTGGTTCAGTTGAATTTTTATTGTGTCTATCTCAATTAATTTTTTTTCTATTTATTTTTGGTCCTTAAGGTGTCTTTGAATAGTATTAGTTACAGACCAAAAATGGTACTATTCATAACTCGGTGGTTTGGGGTGTTACATCATGTCCTCCTCATGCTCCCATGTAGGCTCCTGGCCTGATTGATGGTTCCACAGCACTTTCATTAGAGGTATTTGCTTGTTCCTCAGCTGCTTCACCTCATATGCCAAGATCTTTATGAGCTCTTCATCATATGTCACGTCTGGATTTCCCTCAATCTCCTATACTGGCAAAATGTGAGAGGGGTCTGATGTGTACCTACTCAACATAGAGACATGAAAGACATTGTGAATCTTTTCTAACTCTGGAGGCAATGCCAACCTATATGCTAATGGACCCACTCTCTCCAGAACCTCATATGGCCCGATGAAGCAAGGACTCAGTTTTCCCTTCCTACCAAACCTCATGATCCTCTTCCATGGGAAACTTTCAGAAACACCTTATCACCCACATTGTACTGAATATCTCTTCTCTTTAGATCAATGTAGGACTTCTGTCTATCTGATGCAACTTTGAGACTGTCTCTAACAATCTTAACCTTTTCTTCTGTCGGCTGTACTAATTTTGGGCCAATCAACTTCCTCTCGCCCACTTCATCCCAACACAAGGGAGTTCTACACTTTTTGCCATAAAGTGCTTCATATGGAGACATCCCAATGCTTGACTAATAACTGTTGTTGTAGGCAAATTGAATCAAAGGCAAGTGTGAGTCCCAACTTGTCACACCTTACCCCTCTGTAAGGTAAAACATGATCTCGTAGTACACCTAATAAATTATCGAACTTTGCCTACCGGTAACCCATTAAATATACTACAAGAGATTTTAAAACAATTTTCGTTCATTTTTCTTTTTAGATATTTAAAATCTCCACAATTTTTATAAAAATTTTCAATAGAGTGTCGTCTGTATTTTGAGGAAACAGTTCTTTAAAACCTGAAAAGAAAAACACTCCTTACATATTTTCTCACCCACAACTCCATTATTTAATTTCATTTCATAAATCAGCATAAGCAACCCAATGCACAGTTCGAATTAAATCAAACATTGAAACATCTTATTAAGGTAATAAAATTAATATTTACATTCATGAAAGTATTAAAAATTTAGTAATACAAAACTTTATAAGTACATAAAATCTCAAGATAATATTACAATAATTTGTATTTGATTACATTCCAAAAATAATACTACAAAAGAGTTGGTGCAACTGCTCGAATGAAATTACATGCATATAATTACGTAATTATATCAAAATCTAATGTACAAGGGTATACCTATGATATACGCGAAGATAATCCCACTGTCTTCAAGTAATCTCACTCAGCTGCTTTAAATTTTCTTTCACCTGCGATAGCATACAAAGCTATCGCTGAGTGGTGAACTCAGTGATGCACAAACTAATAATTTAAAACTTAATACAAGTTATGCTTTAACAAGTCATAACAGATAAAAATTTAAAATTTCTAAATTCTTCAAAATTTATGACATACAAAAATCAATATTTTCAACCATGTAAATTGTTCATTTGAATAACATTTTGATCAAATAGTAACTATTTATCTATATTTCTTTTAAATGATGAAACAATATAATATTTTTGAATCACTGACAAATTATTTATTTCGATCACTATTTATCAACTTATGCATAATTTAAAGGGTGTTGACAATAATTCACACAGTTGGACCTATGAAACAAAATTTCACGATCGATGACGTGTTGTACACCACGATAAGGCAAACTCTTCTAATAACCGAGGCTAAAAGGAAGAAACAAATAGTAGCTAGTATATGTGAGTACTCATCCAAACTCTTCCCCAACTGGCAAGCCAGAGAGGAAGGAACTCACCCTATCTAGTGGAGTAGATTTCACTAGACAATCTAATGATAAAACAAAAAATATTGCTATGTCAACTGTGATTTCAAATCATATTCAAAACAATTGTAATTTACAAAAGTGTTTTTAAACTATTAACATATTTAATCATTATAATTTCATGCTCAAGGTTGGCAACACATCAAACTCAAAATTTTCAATTCTCAAAGCCATGCAATAAATCCTTAAATGCATAAGAAAATTTATATTTAATTTGTACAATTTCATTCAACAAGTTAAAGTTCTCAATGCAACTAAAATCATAAATCACATAACAAACTTATTCAAATCAATTTGGAAGTGAAATATAACAAAAGTGTTAGTTGTGCACAAACCTCTATCTAGGCTTGACTTAGTTCAATTCCTCCTCCTTCCTTGGAGGCTTCTGTCCCACTTAAACACATAATTAAGGTGTTTCAATATATATTCAATTTATTTTTAAGTAATAAATTCAATAATTAAATTTTGTATACTTAATTTATCCCATAAAATTGAGTCATTTGTACTTAGTGTAATCGTGGCTAATATTCATTTAACCAGTTGGTCAAAATATTGACTTTTTCAGATTAATTAGATATGCTAATTCTAATTACACCCACATACCACATTTTGAGTCATATTTTTGTTGGCATTGATTGTCAAATTCAATTCAAAGCCTATTAGGGTTAAATCTCAAAATTTCAGTTTTGGGTTACTTCTTTGTATTGTTCCATTGGTCTGTCTATAGAGAGAATTTGACCAACTTTCCTTCATCAAAGTTGTTCCTTAATGTCTTAGCTTTAATTCCCATTTCGAATCACTCCATTTGGAGTTTTTAAGCTCAAGTTATGTTAATTTCAACGTGGCTGGTCAGATTGGTTTTAACCCAGAATTCTGGGAACCAATTCTGTTTTGGCAGTTTTAGTGTGCTGACTGCAACTCACTTTTTGGATGGGTTATGGTCAGAATTTGGGTTTGTGTTCTTCATAACAGCCGTAGTTCTATGTCTCAGCTTTCCATCGATATAAAATTTAGGTCATTTGGACCTTTCTACACCAAGTTATGACCATTAGAACAAGTACTGTTCATATGGTCAGTTTTGCACAGGGGCAGTGTGCCTAATCCAGATTTAACCTAATTTTACACTAGCTTATGGTCATTTTCAGAGCAGGGTTTCTGCATAAAAATTGTTGCATTATGTCTTAATTTCCATTTCCAATTGGACTCACACAAATTGGAGTAACCAATTTTCAGTTATGGCCATTTGAGTTAAGCAAGGTCAAACTACCCAATCGGGGCTGCATCACATTCACCATTTCAATCCCATTCCAACCATTCAAACACATTCCAAATGACTTCAATTGACCATTTCAAACCTCAGTTAGATCCAATTACATCAAATCCCAAAATCTTTAATTTTTCCCTCAATTTCTCATGGTTCAAGAACCCTAATTTAGTTTGCTAAATTTATATCAATTTAATTACACCAATCATATATACAACCTCACACAATTTAGAATTCACCATTAATTAAATCAAAACACCCCATGTAACACCCCTCACCCGACTACAGTGTAGCCGAGCAAGGCGTGCTACAATCGGTGCCGGAGCACCCTAACTTATCTTACTTTATTTTTTTAATAATTTTGAATTCGTTAATTTAATATTAATTATTTTTGACGGAGAAACCAAAGGAGTTTCCCCTATTTTATTATCGTTTGTCGTATTTCAATATTCACCTTGAAATTCAACAATATTTTAAAATAAAAAAAAATCTCATCCATGCTAATCATAATTATCTCATCAATCATTCTCATAATTTTCTCATATTTCAAATCTCATCCATACATTTCAATTTCATAATTATTTCCATACTCATATCATCATTTGAAAAATCATCATGTAATTCAAATCTATACTCATTTGTACAAATTCATTCATGCTCCATTCTTATAGCAAAATTCTCAAATTTGCATTAATTTACATCATTTGTAATAATTAAATAAATCCTTAATTTACATGATATACAAATTAATTACAATTTGCTAATTTATATTACAATATAAGAAATAAATAACATACACAAAATACATAATATGCTTAATGTGAACCCTATCCACATGTATTGCTGAGGAGGTGACAACCTTGAACGCTCTGCAGATCAGAACTCCAAAATCTCTGTTTAGTATTTTTACTGGCTTTACCTTTCAAGACTACACGAGGAAATAATTCCATCGCGCTAAGCATTGCTGCTTAGTGGTGCAATAATATAACAAGGAAATAATATACAAATAAAGATAGAAATAAAATATAATTTAAATAATTAAGATTTATTTATACTTCACATGCGGTTCTAAAATTTAATATGTTTTATCCTAATTTAGTCTTTTTTGGAAGTGTTTATTTCGCCAATGTACAGTAATAATGTACATAGAAAGATGATATAAAAATAATAAATTTATGCTTATATTATCATGTAAGTCACATTTATAATATTTATGTATGTTATAATTTTCTTTGCTAATCTTTTAGCATTTTCTCAATACTTTCTAGGTTGTCTCAGATTATTTCATAATAAGTAAATTTTTAATATCGGTCAAATTCATTTTGATAATTTATAATAAATAACAATTCAAATTTATTTTATGTAATATAAAACATAAAATTAATTTAAAATATAATATATTTAATTATTAATATTATTAACTTATTTAAATAAATTTCATCGCCCAAGTAACCTATGACAGTCGACTAAATCGATAACGGTCGTTGGCACCGACACCGCGTGTCTCGGGCCGTCATATCATGGGACGCAGAACGTCAACCACGTATGCAGTCAGTATGGCTAAAAAGTCATGATAACACATAATCAGGCATAAAAGCCATGAATGTTGGCATAAAGCCATGAATGCGGGCATAAAGCCATGAATATAGGCACAAAGCCATGAATACAGGCATAAAGCCTTTCGCAGTACTGCTAAAACAATACCCTATTGGCATGCCAAACTATCCAATCTGACACACATGTCTAGGTAATACAAGGGCACATAATATCATTAAATATTAATATATTATGTTTTATGACTTTATTACTTCATGATAAATTTCATAATTTATACATTCATCATAATATTCATACATTCCTTACATCATTCCTATTGATCACAATTCACAACAATGGTGTTCATATACTATTGTACTCAAAATATTTTTCCTTTCTCTTATAAAGAAAACTAATGTTCCATTCATATTTTCATGTGATTCATTTATTCATTACAATATTTATATGAATTCATAACTCTTACAAGGTGTTATTATCTTATTTGTAATAGAAACATATATCTTAATGTAAACCTCATCCCATTTATACTCAACAATCCATCTAGGTTAATGTTATTTCATATTCAAGTGGTATTACTTATGTTTTATTAGACCTACTAGTAATGGAAATAAATCTTAACTATATACTCACATAACTTAAATGTTCATTAAGCCATTTAGGTGATTTACTATTTCTATTCCAAATAATCCATGAATGTTTCATGGATTCCAAATTTCATACCTTAATTTCCTCTACCAATTTAGTTATTATACTTTGTGTCTTTGTATTACTATTCACATTACTATTTACTCAAATTGTTGGCTTTTTAATACATAATAAATTTATTGAACCTAAGTTCTTCAAGATACCACATTTTGCATTCAAAATTTGTTGGTATTGGTTGTCAACACCATTTCCAAGCTTAATATTAATTGGGCAGAATTTTCAGTTTTCATGCCTTGTGTTTACTGTTCCATTGGTCAATTTTTCAGTGGGAATTTGGCAAAATGATCAACATGAAAGTTGTTCCTTATTTTGTCTAATTGAATTTCCTTTTTTGAATCACTCCATTTGGAGTTTTGTAGCTCAAGTAATGGTCCAAAAACCACAACTGGCGGGATTGAAATTTTTCTAGACTGACCATATCTACAGTGCAGTGAACAAAGAACTTCAACTCACTTGTTGGATTGGTTCTGGTCATAATTTAGGTTAGATTTTTTCATGAACGTTGTTGGTCTATATCTCAGCTTGTTTTGGGTAAAATTTCAGGTCAATTGGACCATTCTACACTGAGTTATGGCTAAATGACCAAATACTGTTCATTTGGTAATTCTACAGAAAGAGACTGCAGGTCACCGGGATTGGGGCAAGCTTTTGGTCCACTTGGTTTGGTCTTATGGGTATGGTTTCTTCACCAAATTTGTGCCATTATGTGTCTAGTTTCATGTCCAATTGGCCAAACACTAATTGAACCTCTGATTTATTCAAGTGATGGCTGCCCAAACCTGCTGGACTCATGTCCAATTATGCAGGTCACCTAGGGCAGCCACACTAAACCTAAATCCCATCACTAAACACACTTCATTTCTTGTTTACCAATAACTAAATGGTCACTAATTGACCATTAAAACTCACTTTCATCATTACATGATCAAAGTCTCAATTTCATGCTCAAACCCTAACTCCAATTTCCAATTCATGGCATACACACACCAAACCCATACCAAATCACTTTATCCATCATCTATACTCATCAATAACATAATTAAGCCACTTAATTTCATTAAAAATCAACAACCCTTAAACTTTCTAATGGCTGCCAAATTTAGAGATTTAATTTACTCAACTTTTTCTTTTAATTTCACACAATTTCTACGTGATTTAGCATGCTTACAAGATTAAAGAAAGAAAAGAAATTGTTTAGGGCACTAACTTCTTGTAGCTCAAATCCAAGCCAACCAAGACTTTAATTTTTATTTACTTTCTTACTCTTTCTTGGCTGCCAAATAATTCTCCTTGGTTTGGGTATAATTTTTAGTGAAGGGAGGATAAGGTTTTAAGGTGAATTGAAGTGGGAAATGAAGCTTAAGGGAGCTTTAATGGTGGAACCTCTTCTCTCTCTCTCTCTCAACGTTTTTGGCTGCCTAAAGGTTGAAGATGCAGATTGGTTTTTCAAGTTTTTCGTCTCTTTTATCTCTTTTAATGAGTTTAACAAATTGTGATTGGTGGAGGAAATTTAAATGACATCATATGATGTCATAATTAGCATTTTCTTTCATTTTCTTTTCTTCTCTTCTCTACTCATTTTCAATTTAATTTTTAGCAATTTTTATTCATATTTTAGATCATAATAATTATTTACTTAACTGGACAAGTCGGCCAAAAATCATCTTTGAAGACGAAATGACCAAAATGCCCTCCGTTTGGCTTATTGAGCCAAAATTGTCTGTACCGATTGAAAAATTTTCCTAAGTATTTTCTTGGCATTCTAATGCCATAGAAACCTCAATGACCCTTCTCTGGAGTCTCAAAAATTATTTTATGAATTTTCCCCCAGGTCTAGGGCTCCTAGTTGCGAGAACCACAACTTCCTACTAGGTTACCCATCGCTTGGGCACCGGCTCATTTAACTTGGTTGTATTTTATTTCTAAAATTTTTCCTAAATTTTTTTTATTAATATTTGAGTTATTTATGACTCCTCACTCTAGTCTAATTATTTTTCCAGACGTTCTAGCTGTTCGGACCAACACCGATCACCGGAATAGTTGAATGTACGGAATTGCTACAGTGAGGGTGTTACAATTCTTCCCCTCTAATTTAAATTTCGTCCTCGAAATTTACTGGGTGTAGGTATCTAAGATAATTCTTTTACCTTTCTATTGCTCCCTCTGTTTACTTCTTTTATATATATGGTACTATTTAGTCTTTTCGAATATATGATTATACACTTAGGCATATCATAAAGGAAATACTTTACCTCAAATTCACATCTGGGGCTTCTTGCTCCTCTTCGGCTTGGATGACATTTGGAAGTGGTGTTACTGTTGTATTGCCCTTCCACGGCCTCTGGTCCGTGGTAAATTCCTCTTAGGACAATCTTTCAGACGATGGTCTATGGCCCCACATCTATAACAGGCTCCAGTTAATCCCCTACATTCACCTTTATGTCACTTGTTACAATGGCCACATTTTCTTGCTAGTCCTGGCGCACTCACTACTAGTGTTTCTGGTTGATCTCCTCTGGGTATAGGTCTGGGTCTGGATCTCCTACTTTGATCAGATGTCATACTTAACTGTTCTCTTAGCCTCTTATTACTAGACTGTCCAAATTTCCTCTTTTGCTGATCACCACTCCTCTTCTATTCTTCTTCATGAACACAGCTAATATATTTCTTTCTGAACTCTATCACAAAGAATTCCCAAGTTACGTTGACTGGTGGCACTACCTTGGTTACAAAATCCCACCATCGATATGCAGCTTCTTGTAACAATGAAACTGCACACTCCAAACTTTGTTCTGGTGTGCAATGGAGCTGCTGTAGGACTCTTTCAGTCCTTTCTAACCAATACTCTGCAGCTGAAGAATCATCTTCCTTTCTACCATTGAAATCTACAGCTCCATACTTCCTAATTTTTCCTAGAGGTGATTTCTGCTAAGACAGTGGTGGAATAACCCCAGTCATCTGTCGAAAGAATCCAGTCATCTGCTCAAACAAGGCCTGTTGGGGTTGTACAGGCACCTCTTGCACTAGTGGAGCAGGATCTCCTCGATTTCCAATATCACTCCCAGTCGGAATACAGCTTACTACTTCTTCTTCTACTGCCCTCTGCGATTCTGAGTCCATACCTTAACCTAAAATAACCAAGAAAAATAGATCTGCATTATTGTCACCTCAACTCATATGAATGCAATGCATGTTATGCACACTATCTCATTCTATCTATCTATGCCTAGGAACGCCTAAACCGTGCTCTGATACCAATAAATGTAACACCCCTCACCAGACTACAGTGTAGCCGAGCAAGGCGTGCTACAATCGGTGCCGGAGCACCCTAACTTATCTTACTTTATTTTTTTAATAATTTTGAATTCGTTTAATTTAATATTAATTCTTTTTTGATGGAGAAACCAGTAGAGTTTCCCCTATTTTATTATTGTTTGGCGTATTTCAATATTCACCTGTTTGAAATTCAATAATATTTTAAAATAAAAAAAAATCTCATCCATGCTAATCATAATTATCTCATTAATCATTCTCATAATTTTCTCATATTTCAAATCTCATCCATACATTTCAATTTCATAATTATTTCCATACTCATATCATCCTTTGAAAAATCATCATGTAATTCAAATCTATACTCATTTGTACAAATTCATTCATGCTCCATTCTTATAGCAAAATTCTCAAATTTGCATTAATTTACATCATTTGCAATAATTAAATAAATCCTTAATTTACATGATATACAAATTAATTACAATTTGCTAATTTATATTACAATATAAGAAATAAATAATATACACAAAATACATGATATGCTTAATGTGAGCCCTATCCACAAGTATTGCTGAGGAGGTGACAACCTTGAACGCTCTGCAGATCAGAACTCCAAAATCTCTGTTTAGTATTTTTACCTGGGCTTTACCTTCAGTACCTGCGCGAGGAAACAATTCCATCGCGCTAAGCATTGCTGCTTAGTGGTGCAATAATATAACAAGGAAATAATATACAAATAAAGATAGAAATAAAATATAATTTAAATAATTAAGATTTATTTATACTTCACATGCGGTTCTAAAATTTAATATGTTTTATCCTAATTTAGTCTTTTTTGGAAGTGTTTATTTCGCCAATGTACAGTAATAATGTACATAGAAAGATGATATAAAAATAATAAATTTATGCTTATATTATCATGTAAGTCACATTTATAATATTTATGTATGTTATAATTTTCTTTGCTAATCTTTTAGCATTTTCTCAATACTTTCTAGGTTGTCTCAGATTATTTCATAATAAGTAAATTTTTAATATCGGTCCAGTTCATTTTGATTCTTTATAATAAATAACTATTCTAATTTATTTTAGGTCATCTTACTCATTTATTTAATTTCTAATATTTTTAATTACTAATATTCTTAACTTATTTCAATAAATTTCACTGCCCAAGTAACCTATGACAGGCTGACTAAACTGGATAACGGGTCGTTGGCACTGGACACTGCGGTGTCTCGGGCCGTCATATCATGGGACGCAGAACGTCAACCACGTATGCAGTCAGTATGGCTAAAAAGTCATGATAACACATAATCAGGCATAAAAGCCATGAATGTTGGCATAAAGCCATGAATGCGGGCATAAAGCCATGAATATAGGCACAAAGCCATGAATACAGGCATAAAGCCTTTCGCAGTACTGCTAAAACAATACCCTATTGGCATGCCAAACTATCCAATCTGACACACATGTCTAAGTAATACAAGGGCACATAATATCATTAAATATTAATATATTATGTTTTATGACTTTATTACTTCATGATAAATTTCATAATTTATACATTCATCATAATATTCATACATTCCTTACATCATTCCTATTGATCACAATTCACAACAATGGTGTTCATATACTATTGTACTCAAAATATTTTTCCTTTCTCTTATAAAGAAAACTAATGTTCCATTCATATTTTCATGTGATTCATTTATTCATTACAATATTTATATGAATTCATAACTCTTACAAGGTGTTATTATCTTATTTGTAATAGAAACATATATCTTAATGTAAACCTCATCCCATTTATACTCAACAATCCATCTAGGTTAATGTTATTTCATATTCAAGTGGTATTACTTATATTTTATTAGACCTACTAGTAATGGAAATAAATCTTAACTATATACTCACATAACTTAAATGTTCATTAAGCCATTTAGGTGATTTACTATTTCTATTCCAAATAATCCATGAATGTTTCATGGATTCCAAATTTCATACCTTAATTTCCTCTACCAATTTAGTTATTATACTTTGTGTCTTTGTATTACTATTCACATTACTATTTACTCAAATTGTTGGCTTTTTAATACATAATAAATTTATTGAACCTAAGTTCTTCAAGATACCACATTTTGCATTCAAAATTTGTTGGTATTGGTTGTCAACACCATTTCCAAGCTTAATATTAATTGGGCAGAATTTTCAGTTTTCATGCCTTGTGTTTACTGTTCCATTGGTCAATTTTTCAGTGGGAATTTGGCAAAATGATCAACATGAAAGTTGTTCCTTATTTTGTCTAATTGAATTTCCTTTTTTGAATCACTCCATTTGGAGTTTTGTAGCTCAAGTAATGGTCCAAAAACCACAACTGGCCGGATTGAAATTTTTCTAGACTGACCATATCTACAGTGCAGTGAACAGTAACTTCAACTCACTTGTTGGATTGGTTCTGGTCATAATTTAGGTTAGATTTTTTCATGAACGTTGTTGGTCTATATCTCAGCTTGTTTTGGGTAAAATTTCAGGTCAATTGGACCATTCTACACTGAGTTATGGCTAAATGACCAAATACTGTTCATTTGGTAATTCTACAGAAAGAGACTGCAGGTCACCCGGATTGGGGCAAGCTTTTGGTCCACTTGGTTTGGTCTTATGGGCATGGTTTCTTCACCAAATTTGTGCCATTATGTGTCTAGTTTCATGTCCAATTGGCCAAACACTAATTGAACCTCTACGATTCAAGTGATGGCTGCCCAAACCTGCTGGACTCATGTCCAATTATGCAGGTCACCTAGGGCAGCCACACTAAACCTAAATCCCATCACTAAACACACTTCATTTCTTGTTTACCAATAACTAAATGGTCACTAATTGACCATTAAAACTCACTTTCATCATTACATGATCAAAGTCTCAATTTCATGCTCAAACCCTAACTCCAATTTCCAATTCATGGCATACACACACCAAACCCATACCAAATCACTTTATCCATCATCTATACTCATCAATAACATAATTAAGCCACTTAATTTCATTAAAAATCAACAACCCTTAAACTTTCTAATGGCTGCCAAATTTAGAGATTTAATTTACTCAACTTTTTCTTTTAATTTCACACAATTTCTACGTGATTTAGCATGCTTACAAGATTAAAGAAAGAAAAGAAATTGTTTAGGGCACTAACTTCTTGTAGCTCAAATCCAAGCCAACCAAGACTTTAATTTTTATTTACTTTCTTACTCTTTCTTGGCTGCCAAATAATTCTCCTTGGTTTGGGTATAATTTTTAGTGAAGGGAGGATAAGGTTTTAAGGTGAATTGAAGTGGGAAATGAAGCTTAAGGGAGCTTTAATGGTGGAACCTCTTCTCTCTCTCTCTCTCAACGTTTTTGGCTGCCTAAAGGTTGAAGATGCAGATTGGTTTTTCAAGTTTTTTCTCTTTTATCTCTTTTAATGAGTTTAACAAATTGTGATTGGTGGAGGAAATTTAAATGACATCATATGATGTCATAATTAGCATTTTCTTTCATTTTCTTTTCTTCTCTTCTCTACTCATTTTCAATTTAATTTTTAGCAATTTTTATTCATATTTTAGATCATAATAATTATTTACTTAACTGGACAAGTCGGCCAAAAATCATCTTTGAAGACGAAATGACCAAAATGCCCTCCGTTTGGCTTATTGAGCCAAAATTGTCTGTACCAATTGAAAAATTTTTCTAAGCATTTTCTTGGCATTCTAATGTCATAAGAACCTCAGTGACCCTTCTCTGGAGTCTCAAAAATTATTTTATGAATTTTCCGTCGAGACTAGGGCTCCTAGTTACGAGACTGCAACTTCCCACTAGGTTACCCATCGCTGGGCACCGGATCATTTAACTTGGTTGTATTTTATTTCTAAAATTTTTCCTAAATTTTTCTTATTAATATTTGAGTTAATTATGGTTCCTCACTTTAGTCTAATTATTTTTCCAGACGTTCTAGTTGTTCGGACCAACACCGATCACCGGAATAGTTGAATGTACGGAATTGCTACAGTGAGGGTGTTACAATTCTTCCTCTAATTTAAATTTCGTCCTCAAATTTCATCGGTGTAGGTATCTAAGATAATTCTTTTACCTTTCTATTGCTCCCTCTGTCTACTTCTTTTATATATATGGTACTATTTAGTCTTTTCGAATATGTGATTATACACTTAGGCATATCATAAAGGAAATACTTTACCTCAAATTCACATCTGGGGCTTCTTGCTCCTCTTCGGCTTGGGTGACATTTGGAAGTGGTGTTACTGTTGTATTGCCTTCCACTACGCCCTGGTCCGTGGTAAATTCCTCTTAGGACAATCTTTCAGACGATGGTCTATGGCCCCACATCTATAACAGGCTCCAGTTAATCACCTACATTCACCTTTATGTCACTTGTTACACTGGCCACATTTTCTTGCTAGTCCTGGCGCACTCACTACTAGTGTTTCGGTTGATCTCCTCTCGGTATAGGTCCGGTCCGATCTCCTACTTTGATCGATGTCATACTTAATCGTTCTCTTAGCCTCTTATTACTAGATCGCCCAAATTTCCTCTTTGTCGATCACCACTCCTCTTCTATTCTTCTTCATGAACACAACTAATATATTTCTTCTGAACTCTATCACAAAGAATTCCCAAGTTACGTTGACTGGTGGCACTACCTTGGTTACAAAATCCCACCATCGATATGCAGCTTCTTGTAACAATGAAACTGCACACTCCAAACTTTGTTCTGGTATGCAATGGAGTTGCTGTAGGACTCTTTCAGTCCTTTCTAACCAATACTCTGCCGCTGAAGAATCATCTTCCTTTCTACCATTGAAATCTACAGCTCCATACTTCCTAATTTTTCCTAGAGGTGATTTCTGCTAAGACAGTGGTGGAATAACCCACTATCCTGTCGAAAGAATCCAGTCATCTGCTCAAACAAGGCCTGTTGGGGTTGTACAGGCACCTCTTGCACTAGTGGAGCAGGATCTCCTCGATTTCCAATATCACTCCCAGTCGGAATACAGCTTACTACTTCTTCTTCTACTGCCCTCTGCGATTCTGAGTCCATACCTTAACCTAAAATAACCAAGAAAAATAGATCTGCATTATTGTCACCTCAACTCATATGAATGCAATGCATGTTATGCACACTATCTCATTCTATCTATCTATGCCTAGGAACGCCTAAACCGTGCTTTGATACCAATAAATGAGACACCTTCACCAGACTACAGTGTAGCCGAGCAAGGCATACACCCAAGCTTGAGCACCCTAACTTATCTTACTTTATTTTTTTAATAATTTTGAATTCATTTAATTTAATATTAATTCTTTTTTGATGGAGAAACCAGTAGAGTTTCCCCTATTTTATTATTGTTTGGCGTATTTCAATATTCACCTGTTTGAAATTCAATAATATTTTAAAATAAAAAAAAATCTCATCCATGCTAATCATAATTATCTCATTAATCATTCTCATAATTTTCTCATATTTCAAATCTCATCCATACATTTCAATTTCATAATTATTTCCATACTCATATCATCCTTTGAAAAATCATCATGTAATTCAAATCTATACTCATTTGTACAAATTCATTCATGCTCCATTCTTATAGCAAAATTCTCAAATTTGCATTAATTTACATCATTTGCAATAATTAAATAAATCCTTAATTTACATGATATACAAATTAATTACAATTTGCTAATTTATATTACAATATAAGAAATAAATAATATACACAAAATACATGATATGCTTAATGTGAGCCCTATCCACAAGTATTGCTGAGGAGGTGACAACCTTGAACGCTCTGCAGATCAGAACTCCAAAATCTCTGTTTAGTATTTTTACCTGGGCTTTACTTCAAGACTACTGCGAGGAAACAATTCCATCGCGCTAAGCAGTGCTGCTTAGTGGTGCAATAATATAACAAGGAAATAATATACAAATAAAGATAGAAATAAAATATAATTTAAATAATTAAGATTTATTTATACTTCACATGCGTTTCTAAAATTTAATATGTTTTATCCTAATTTAGTCTTCTTTGGAAGTATTTATTTCGCCAATGTACAGTAATAATGTACATAGAAAGATGATATAAAAATAATAAATTTATTCTTATGTAACACCCCTCACCAGAATACAGTTTAGCCGAGAAAAGTGTGATAAATTAGTTGCCTGAGCACCCTATCTTATCTTACTTTATTCCTTTCATATTTTGATCTCGTTATATTTTAATATTAATTATTTTTCGACGGAGAAACCAAATGAGTTTCCTATTTTATTACCATTGACGTATTTTACTATTTACCTGTTTGAAAGTTTCAATAATATTTTACAAATAAAATCTTATCAATTATTTTCATAACTATCTCATTCATACATTTCAATTTCATAATCATTTCCATTCATACTCAATTCATATGTAAATATTCTCAAATTACATAAGCAAAATTTTCAAATTTCCTTAATTTACATAATTTACAAAATAATTACAAAATTTCATAATTTACATCATAATACAATATCTAGCATTTTATACAAAATACCAAATAGCATCTATATGGGCCCTATCTACATGCATTGCTGAGGAGGTGACAACCTTGAATACTCTAGCCACTTCTGCAGATCTGGACTCTAGAAATCTTAGTCAAAGTACCTGCGCGAGGAAACAATCCATCGCGCTAAGCATTGCTGCTTAGTGGTGCAATAATAGAACAAGAAAATAAAATATACAAATAAAGAAAGAATGGAGCATAATTTGAATATTTAAGAATCAATTTAATTTAATACAATGTGTCTAATATTAATTATCTTTTGTTCTCCTTTGTTCGCTTTGGAAGCGTTTAATTCCGAAATTCACAATGATGATGTACAACATACATAATTAATAAAAGTATACTCATTTTATATTTATATGGCAATAGAAGGTACATTTAAAATATTTAGTTAAGTTATACCTATTTTTTTGCAACTCTTTTATCATTTTACTTAACAATTTTTATGTGGTTTGGATCATTTCATAATTGTAACTAATTCTTTTGAAGTCTTATTAACTCATTTATTTGATTTCTAACATTTTTAATTACTAATAGTCTTAATTTTTTTCAATAAATTACACTTAATTTGTTTCAATAAATTACACTGCCCAAGTAACCTATGACAGTCGACTAAATCGATAATGTGTCGTTGGCACAGACACCGCGTGCCTTTCGTCATATCATGGGACGCAGAACGCCAACCACGTATAAAATCGATGGCTACAAAGCCATGATAACACATAATCGGGCATAAAAGCCATGAATGTTGGCATAAAGCCATGAATATGGGCATAAAGCCATGAATACGCATAAAGCCTTTCGCAGTACTGCTAAAACAATACCCTATTAGCATGCCAATCTATCCAATCTGACACACGTGTCTAGGCAATACAAGGGCACATAATATCATTAAATATTAATATATTGTGTTTATGAATTCATTATTTCATGATAAATTTCAATTATAATTCATACATTCATTTGATCATTTTTATGATCACAATTCACATCAATTATCCTTTTATACCATAGTACTCAAAATACTTCTCCTCTCTACAATAATGAGAACTAATGTCTCATTCATACATTAATATGGTTCATTTATTCATTCATTATGTTATTCATATTGATGACAATTCTAAACAATGGTTCACATGTACCATTGTATTCAAACATTTTTCCTTTCTCATTTATACATTCAAGAATCTACTTATGTAATTACAAATTTTATATTTCAAGTTGAGTTACTAATATTTTATGAATTCCATTTGTGATGGGCATATAAGCCCTAACTATCTATTCACATCAATTAGGTGACTTATTTATCATGTTTCAAGTAATCCATGAATATTTCATGGATTTCAAATTTATGGTCTTAATTTCCTTTTAACAATTTTGACTAAGATACATAGTCCACATTTGTCATACAATTCTAAGAATTTAAGCTTAGAATTGGTTCTAGGTCTTCATCTTAGTTTGTTACTCATTTTGATTACTATTCACCTTACTAGTCAACCAAAATGTTGACTTTTTCATACTTAAGGGATATGTTAATTCTAATTACACCAAGATCTCACATTTTGAGTTTTACATTTGCTAGTATTAATTGCCAATTGCAATTTAAAGTCCCCTAGATGCATTTCTAATTTCAAATTTTGAATTTCAAGTTTTGGTGTCACTATTCACCTCATTGGTCAATAAAAATGTTGACTTTTGCATAGAAAATAGGTATATTGGTTTTGACACTCCCAACATACCACATTTTGCATTTAAAATTTGTTGGAATTAAGCACCCATACCATTTCTAAACTTAAAACCAAGAGGGCAGAATTTTCAGTTTTTGAAGCCTAAATTTACTGTTCCATTAAGCACTGTTGCAGTGGGAATTTGAGGAAATGGTAAACATGAAAGTTGTTCCTTTTTTTGTCTATTTGAATTTCTTTTTTTGAATCACTCAATTTGGAGTTTTGTAGCTCCAGATATGGTCCAAAAACCACAGCTGGCCGGATTTCAATTCTGCAGAATTTACCAAATCTACAGTACCATGAACAGTGACTGTGACTGCCATTTGGGTTAGGTTCTGGTCATAATTTGGGGTAGCTTTCTTCATGAAAGTTGTTTGTCTAGGTCTTAACTTGTTGCTGTAAAAATTTCAGGTCAATTGACCATTTCTACAGTGAGTTATGGCCAAATGAACAGTTACTGTTCATTTGGTCATTCTGCAGAATCAGTTTGCAGGGTATCCGGATTAGGGCCAACTTTTGGTCCTCTTGCTTTGGTCTTTTGGGCATGGTTTCTTCAGCAAAAATGTGCCATTATAAGTATAGTTTCATGTCCAATTGGCCAAACACCAATTGGACCAACACAGCCAAAGATATGGCAGTCCAAACAGGCTGGACTCACAGCCTCCCTGCTGCTATCACTAGGCAGCCTGCCCATTCCACTTTGCCATGCAATAGTTCACTCCAAATTATGGTCAACTTACCTCAAATGGTCACTAATTGCCCATTAAAATGTTCTTTAACAATTTCATAAGAAAAGTCAAATTTTCACTCCCAAAACCCTAACCCTAATTGACCAAGCCTCCAATTCATGCATCCCACTCCTAATTTGCTATACTAATCATATAATTTATAAGAGGGGCAGCAATATGTCACTTTAAACCAAAGATTTCTCCTAACCCTAAATCATGTCAAGGCTGCCAAAACTTCATGGAATATAACCATGCTTCATTAATTCATTTTTTGTCAAATTTTTAACTTAACTTAGCTCAAATTCATGATTAAAAAGATGTAAAAGCAAAGGTTATGGCACTAACCTCTTTGGTGACTTTCTAAGCTTGTTCACACCTCACTTTCTTCCACTTTCTCTTCTTCTAATTGCTGCCCAAGTCTTGCTCTAGTGGTAAGGGAAATTTTTAGTGAAGGGACGACAAGGTTTTGAGGTGATTTGAAGTGGGAAATGAAGCTTAAGGGAGCTTTAATGGTGGAACCTCTTCTCTCTCTCTCTCTCAACGTTTTTTAGGCTGCCCAAGGTTGAAGATGCAGATTGGTTTTTCATATTTTTGGTCTCTTTTATCTCTTTTAATGAGTTTAACAAATTGTGATTGGTTGGGAGTAAGTGAGTGACATCATGTGATGTCATTATCTTTAATTTTCTTTATTTTCTTTTCTTTTCTTTTCCACTAACTTCAAATTAATTTTTCATCAACATTAATTCATATTTTATGTCATAATAATTATTTACTCAATTGGACAAGTCGGCCAAAAATCGTCTCTAAAGGCGAAATGACCAAAATGCCCTCCGTTTGGCTTAACGGGTCAAAATTGTCCACTGATTGAAAATTTTTCTAAATATTTTCTTGGCATTCTAATGCCATAGGAACCTCAATGACCCTTCTCTGGAGTCCCTAAAATTATTTTATGAATTTTTCCTGTCTAGAGCTCCTAGTTAGAACCGCAACTTCCTCTGGTTACCCATCGCTTGGGCAATCGCTCATTTGACTTAATTGTATTTTATTTCTAAAATTTTTACTAAATTTTTCTTATTAATATTTGAGTTAATTATGGTTCCTCACTTTAGTTTAAATATTTTTCCGGACGTTCTAGCTGTCCGGACCAACACTAGTCACCGGAACACTAAAATGTACGGAGTTGCTAATGAGGATGTTACACTATATTATCATGTAAGTCACATTTATAACATTTATGTATGTTATAATTTTCTTTGCTAATCTTTTAGCATTTTCTCAATACTTTCTAGGTTGTCTCGCATTATTTCATAATAAGTAAATTTTTAATATCGGTCCAGCTTCAGTTCGATTCTTTCTAATAAATAACTATTCTAATTTATTTTAGGTCATCTTACTCATTTATTTAATTTCTAATATTTTTAATTACTAATATTCTTAACTTATTTCAATAAATTTCACTGCCCAAGTAACCTATGACAGGCTGACTAAACTGGATAACGGGTCGTTGGCACCGACACCGCTGTCTCGCCGTCATACCATGGGACGCAGAACGCCAACCACGATGCAACAAGATGGCTAAAAAGTCATGATAACACATAATCAGGCATAAAAGCCATGAATGTTGGCATAAAGCCATGAATGCGGCATAAAGCCATGAATACAGCACAAAGCCATGAATACAGTGCACCTTCCGCAGATCGCTAAAACAATACCCTATTGGCATGCCAAACTATCCAATCTGACACACATGTCTAGGCAATACAAGGGTACATAATATCATTAAATATTAATATATTATGTTTTATGACTTTATTACTTCATGATAAATTTCATAATTTATACATTCATCATAATATTCATACATTCCTTACATCATTCCTATTGATCACAATTCACAATAATGGTGTTCATATACTATTGTACTCAAAACATTTTTCCTTTCTCTTATAAAGAAACTAATGTTCCATTCATATTTTCATGTGATTCATTTATTCATTACAATATTTATATGAATTCATAACTCATACAAGGTGTTATTATCTTATTTGTAATAGAAACATATATCCTAATATAAACATCATCCCATTTATACTCAACAATCCATCTAGGTTAATGTTATTTCATATTCAAGTGGTATTACTTATGTTTTATTAGACCTACTAGTAATGGAAATAAATCTTAACTATATACTCACATAACTTAAATGTTCATTAAGCCATTTAGGTGATTTACTATTTCTATTCCAAATAATCCATGAATGTTTCATGGATTCCAAATTTCATACCTTAATTTCCTCTACCAATTTAGTTATTTTACTTTGTGTCTTTGTATTACTATTCACATTACTATTTACTCAAATTGTTGACTTTTTAATACATAATAAATTTATTGAACCTAAGTTCTTCAAGATACCACATTTTGCATTCAAAATTTGTTGGTATTGGTTGCCAATACCATTTCCAAGCTTAATATTAATTGGGCAGAATTTTTAGTTTTCATGCCTTGTGTTTACTGTTCCATTGGTCAATTTTTCAGTGGGAATTTGGCAAAATGATCAACATGAAAGTTGTTCCTTATTTTGTCTAATTGAATTTCCTTTTTTGTATCACTCCATTTGGAGTTTTGTAGCTCAAGTAATGGTCCAAAAACCACAATTGGCCGGATTGAAAATTTTCTAGACTGACCATATCTACAGTGCAGTGAACAAAGAACTTCAACTCACTTGTTGGATAGGTTCTGGTCATAATTTGGGTTAGATTTTTCATGAAAGTTGTTGGTCTATATCTCTTCTTATTTTGGGTAAAATTTCAGGTCAATTGGACCATTCTACACTGAGTTATGGCTAAATGACCAAATCTGCTCATTGGGTCATTCTGCAGAAAGAGACTGCAGGTCACCCGGATTGGGGGAAGCTTTTGGTCCACTTGGTTTGGTCTTATGGGCATGGTTTCTTCACCAAAGTTGTGCCATTATGTGTCTAGTTTCATGTCCAATTGGCCAAACACTAATTGAACCTCTACGATTCAGTTATGGCTGCCCAAACCTGCTGGACTCATGTCCACCTCGCAGTCACCTAGGGCAGCCACACTAAACCTAAATCCCATCACTAAACACACTTCATTTCTTGTTTACCAATAAGCAAATGGTCACTAATTGACCATTAAAACTCACTTTCATCATTACATGATAAAAGTCTCAATTTCACGCTCAAACCCTAACTCCAATTTCCAATTCATGGCATACACACACCAAACCCATATCAAATCACTTTATCCATCATCTATACTCATCAATAACATAATTAAGCCACTTAATTTCATTAAAAATCAACAATCCTTAAACTTTCTAATGGCTGACAAATTTAGAGATTTCATTTACTCAAGTTTTTCTTTTAATTTCACACAATTTCTACTTGATTTAGCATGCTTACAAGATTAAAGAAAGAAAAGAAATTGTTTAGGGCACTAACCTCTTGTAGCTCAAATCCAAGCCAACCCAGACTTTAATTTTTCTTTACTTTCTTACTCTTTCTTGGCTGCCAAATAATTCTCCTTGGTGTGGGTATAATTTTTAGTGAAGGGAGGATAAGGTTTTAAGGTGAATTGAAGTGGGAAATGAAGCTTAAGGGAGCTTTAATGGTGGAACCTCTTCTCTCTCTCTCTCTCAACGTTTTTGGCTGCCCAAAGGTTGAAGATGCAGATTGGTTTTCCAATTTTTTGGTCTCTTTTATCTCTTTTAATGAGTTTAACAAATTGTGATTAGTGGAGGAAGTTTAAATGACATCATATGATGTCATAATTAGTATTTTCTTTCATTTTCTTTTCTTCTCTTCTCTACTCATTTTCAATTTAATTTTTAGCAATATTTATTCATATTTTAGATCATAATAATTATTTACTTAACTGGACAATTAGGCCAAAAATCATCTCTGAAGACAAAATGACCAAAATGCCCTCCGTTTGGCTTTTTGAGCCAATATTGTCTGTACCGATTGAAAAAATTTCCTAAGTATTTTCTTGGCATTCTAATGCCATAGAAACCTCAATGACCCTTCTCTGGAGTCCCAAAAATTATTTTATGAATTTTCCCTCAGGTCTAGGGCTCCTAGTTGCGAGAACCGCAACTTCCTACTAGGTTACCCATCGCTTGGGCACCGGCTCATTTAACTTGGTTGTATTTTATTTCTAAAATTTTTCCTAAATTTTTCTTATTAATATTTGAGTTATTTATGACTCCTCACTCTAGTCTAATTATTTTTCCAGACGTTCTAGCTGTTCGGACCAACACCGGTCACCGGAACAGTTGAATGTACGGAATTGCTAAAGTGAGGGTGTTACACCCCAAATTTCTACCCTTTCATGGTTGATTGAATTCTATACTCTCCCCCTTCATACATGTATAATTCTCCATTTCTCATGTTATCTTAACTCATTTACTCTTAAATTTACCAAATATATAAGAAGAAAGCTTGGGACTAGCTTACCTCACTTAGGTAACTTTTAAATCTTCAATTTCTTCAAGATTTTTCCCTTGTTCTTGCTTTCAATCTTCTTAACCAAGGGTAATTAGCAAGTCTTTGTTGATGAACTATGAAATTCATGGTTAAATTTAGGGTTTATAAAGACATAAGGGGAGCTTTCATGGTGGAATAAAAAAAAAAAAAAAGAGAGAGAGAGAGATGAGAGAGATGTGTGATGGCAAAAGAAGGTTGAAGATGACCAAAATTGCTTTTTAATTTTCTTTTATCTCTAATTATTTTTATCTCAAAAATAATTAATTAAATAATAAATATTTCTTAAGTCATGCTTACCTCATTTGATGATGTCATAATCTATTTATTACAATTTCTTTTCTTTCTCTTTTATTTTTTCCATAACTTCTTCAATTTAATTCTATATTTCACAATTTTAATTTCTTATATTTTATTGGACATTTAGGCCATGAGTCACCTCTAAGGGTGAATTGACCAAATTGCCCTTTGCCGGTCTTATCCAATTTACTAATAATTCAGTATTTCTTTCGGAACCCTGATCTAATTATTTGTCCTACTTATGTACTCTTTTCTGTGATTTTCTCTTTTCTACTAGCTTCACAATAATTCTTAGGATCAGTTGTCACAATGTCCCATTCAAAATTGGGGTTGGAACTGACCTCGTAGTCACTTCCCGGTAAGGTCACCCATCGCTGTGACCCCCGGCTCTTTTAACCTTTTATGTTTTATTTTTATTATTTGTATTTCACCTTCTAGTAATTACTATTAATTTTTGTTCAGGGCTTTTCTAGGTGATATAAGCATATGTCTAGACCTCCTAACTGTCCGGACAGACACCGGTCACCAGAACGGTAGAATGCATAGACTGCTTAAGATAGGGGTGTTATACAACTTCCCTCAAATTCAATCACACAAGCCCTAAGCATGTCCCCCAAAATTTGAATGATCGTTTCAGACTAGCCATCTATTTGTGGATGGAATGCTGTACTGAAGTTCAATATAGTTCCTAGGGCTTTTTGAAGACTACCCCAGAATCTAGAAGTGAACCTTGGATCTCTATCTGATACAATAGACACTGGCACTCCATGCAACCTCACCACTTCATCAATGTACAGTTTGGCCAATCTTTCCAAGCTGTAATCCATCCTCAATGGCAAAAAGTGTGCAGACTTAGTCAATCTATCAACAATAACCCAAACTGCATCATGATTCTTTTGTGTACATGGAAGTCCTGTCACGAAATCCATAATGAATCTTTACCATTTCCACTTAGGAATTGGCAATGGCTTTAGCAACCCTGTAGGCACTTAGTGTTCTACCTTTACTTACTGACAAGTTAGGCATTTGGCAACATATTCTGCAATGTCTTTCTTCATTTTCCTCCACCAATAGTGCCCTTTCATAGTTTTGTACATTTTAGTTTCAGTAGGGTGCATAGCAAAAGGTGAATCATGTACTTCCTTTAAAATGATTTGCCTCAGTTCAACATTATCAAGAATGCACATTCTGCCTTGATATAACAACAAGCCCTCATCATTTACCAATAATTCTAGTTTCTTGCCATCCCGAGCCTCTTCCATCAACTTCACTTACTTATCATCATTTTGTGTAACTGCTTTAATTTATTTTGTCAGCATTGGCTTCACTTGCCAAGTAGCTACCATCTGCCCATCTTCATCGATCTCTAGATTAGCATGCAATGCCCTTAACTCATGCACCATGGACAATGGAGAAACCCTAAAACCAGCCATAGTCTTGCGACTTAAAGTATCATCTACAACATTAGCTTTTCTAGGCTGATAGTCTATCAAATAATCATAATCTTTTATCCGCCCTAACCATCTCCTCTGCCTCAAATTTAACTCCTTCTATGTGCCCAAGTACTTCAAACTTTTAAGATATGTGTATATATAACATATCTCCCCATACAAGTAATGTCTCCAGATCTTCAAGGCAAAGACAATAGCTGCTAGCTCCAAGTCGTGTGTAGGATAATTCCTCTCATTTGGTTTAAGCTGGCGAGAAGCATCAGCAATGACATTTCTATCTTGCATCAACACATAGCCCAATCCATTATGAGAAGCATTACTTGTCACACCTTACCCCTCTGTAAGGCATAACATGATCCCATAGAATACCTAATGAACTACCGAACTTCACCTACCGATAACTCATTAAGTACCCTACAAGGGATTTTAAAACAATTTTCTTAATTTTGACAAGTGGTGAGCATTTTCTAATAGGTATTTAAAACATTTAGTTAAAATTAAAACTAGTTAATATTTTTGGCCCATTTTATTTTTACGCAAATTTTATAAAAATTTTGACAGAGTTCCCTCTGTATTTTGAGAAAACAGTTCTTCAAATACCTGTAAAAAGCACTTCTAGAAATTTTTCTCAATAACTGCTTCAATTTCACAATCAAACTCAATCCATTTCTCAAGTTCAAAATTCAATAATCCTCAAAATACTAACAATACATTTCATTCAAATTAAATAAAATAGTTCCATTCATATTTCATTAGAAATAAAACAATTTAGATACAACATTACAAAATTTACATTAAGAGAATTTCAAACTACAATATATATTACAACTTTATACAAATTTTATACAAACTGCTCAAGACCCATTTTTACATGTCCATACATTTATGTGTAATATATACATCAAAAGAAATATTTACAGTTAGGGTATAAATTATACCCGAAGACTTTAAGCTGATAGCACCTCACACCTCAGCAGCTCAGTCTGCTGCTCCTCTAGTCTCTGTATCTGCGACAGCAATAGAAGCTATCGCTGAGTACTAGGACTCAGTTGTGCACAAACTAATAATTTAAAACTTAATACAATTTATGCTTGACAATTCATAACAAATAGAATTTTAAAATTTCTAAATTCTTCAAAATCTATGACCTTCAAATCAACATTTTCATTCATGCAAATTATTCATTTGAATAACTTTTTGATCAAATAGTAACTATTTATTTACATTTCTTTTAAATTCCGAAACAATACAAAAATTTTTGAATCACTGACCAATTATTTATTTCAATCATAATTTATCAAATCATGCATAGTTTAAAGGGCGTTGCCAACAATACACACTGATAACCCATGACCCAAAATTTGAATAGATGCCATGTTGTACACCACGACATTTCACATTCTCCCAATAACCGAGGCTAAAAGGGAGAAACAAAGACTAGCTAGTATATATGAGTACTCATTCACATCATTCCCCAACTGGCAAGCTAGAGAGGAAGAAACTCGCTCCATCAAGTGGAGGAGTTGTCTCACTAGACAAGCCAATGAGAATTCACAACATATTTTATCATGTCAACTGTGGTTTCAAATCATATTCAAAACAATTTTTATTTACAAAGTGTTTACAAATCATCAGCATATTTAATCATCATAAATTCATGTTCAAGGTTGGCAACACATCAAACTTAATATTTACAATCATCAAAGCAATGCAATAAATCCTCAAATGCATAAGAAAATTTATATTCAAATTATACAATTTCATTCAATAAGTTAAAATTCTCAACACAACAAAAATCATGAATCATATAATAATTTATTTCAAATCAATTTGGAATTGAAAAACAACAAAAGAGTTAGTTTTGCACAAACCTCAAACGAGTCGTCCCTTAGCCTCGACTCGGTTCCTCGGGTTCCTTCCCGATATTCTTTTTAACTGAAACACACAATTTTACAATGTTTCAGTACTAGAACTTAACATAAATCCAAAATAAGTTTAGCTTCACAATTACCTAGCTCTAACGTGCTAATTTCGACGTTCTTGAAATTTTTGTGTTTCAGGTTACTATTCACTGCACTATTCAAGTCAAATAGTTGACTTTCTAAGGCTTAATAGGTATGGGAACTCCAGCTTTACCCACATACCACATTTTGGTCATTAAACTTGTTGGTTTTGGTCATTTTCTCCAAGCTTAAGTCATTTTGGCAAAATTGCCAATTTTCGGTTTTGGTGCTCCAAAGTTACACTGTTCCATTGGTCAATCTACTGTTGGAATTTGGCAAAACTTCCTTTATAGAAAATGTTCCTTATTGTCTTAAGTGTATTCTCATTTTTGGATCACCCCAATCGTAGTTTTGTAGCTCAAGTTATGGCCATAATACAATTACTGTTCACGTGCACTGTTCATACTGGTATTTTGGTTCCGGTAGATTTTTGGTCCAATTTTGTTCAGTAATTTGGTCAAGTTAAGTTCATAATTTGGTCTATCTTTCTTCATATGAAATGTTCTACTATGTCTTAGGTTTCCATCGGTTCAAGAATCACCTAAATCCGAGTTTCCTAGAGAGAGTTATAGCCCTTCAAACATTACTGCTCAATGGCAATTCTGCAGAATCACAGGTATAGTAACTCAACTTTGTTCAATGATTTGAATTGGTTAATGGCATAATTTGGGTTGGTGTTCTTCATGAAAGTTTTAGATCTATATCATATCTAATTGCTGGTAAAATTTCAGGTCATTTTGACCTTCCTAACTCGAGTTATGACCAAATGAACAGTTACTGTTCATTACTGTTCATTTGGTCAGTTTGGTGCAGTGGCAGCCTGCTCTCATTTCACTTTGGTCAATTGGTTCACCCAGTTTTGGTCAGTTTTTGGGCATGGTTCCTCAATGAAAATTGTGCCCTTTTATGTCTATTTTCATCCCCAATTGGTGGCATATCAATTGGGCTTGTAAAATTCCGCTTTGGTTCTTCAGTAGGTTTGGTCATCTTGCCAAAGATGACCATTTGACCTACGAATTTGGTTTCACTTCCAATAATTCAAACACAACTTATTTGGTCACAATTGACCATTTTTCACTTCACAATAGGTTAAACATGCCATTTACTCATTTCTTGCATTTTTGGTTCACAACCCTAAGTCCCAAAACCCTAACTCACTAAGTTGTTTCATTTAACCAATTCAATGCCTATATACATGCTTCTTTAACTCTATCAAGCTCATATACACCTTTAAGTCCATCAAATTCATGCACACACATCAAACCCTAGCTAGCCTAAATTCAGCTTTGATCCCTCGCAATTATTTTTGTTTCATTTTAAGTTACTTTCTAAGTTAATTAAACTAAGAACATAGAAATTTAGTAAAAGAATTCAAATTTATATACTAACCTTTGTTTCATTTTCCAATCACTAATTTTCTTCTCTTTTTTCTTCTTTCTTTCTTCTTCAATCTCCTCTTCTAGTAGCCCAACCAAAGCTTAATCATAATTTAGTAGAATTTTTGAGGAATTTATGGGGTCGATTCAAGCTTTGAAAGCTTGAATTTCATGGTTATGGAGAAAACTAAGGAGAAAAGAGAGAGAGAGGAGAGATACACGTTTTTGAAGAAGAAGAATGATTTTTTTTTTCTTTTCTTTTATGTTTTTATCCCTTTTTGAAGACCAAAATTCCCAAATTAATAAAATAATTTAATTAATCTTTCATGACATCATTCATGATGTCATTACCTTTGACTTTTCTAACTTCTTTATTTTTTTCTATTAGTTCTTTAATTTAATTCTCGATTCTGAAATTTTTTTTTCTCTGATTTTATTTGACAGTTAGGTCAGGAGTCAGCTCTCGGGGTCAATTGACCAAATTGCCCTTCGCCTGTTCAACCCGGTTTGCAAATAATCCAATATTTCTTTCGGCTCCCTGACCTAATTATTTGACTGGCTTAACAGTTCTTTTTCGTGATTTTCTCTTTTTCATTGTGTTTATAAGGGTCCTAAGGACCGCAGCGTCACTTTTTACGGTTCGAAATTTGAGTTTAAAATGACTTCGCAGTCGTTCCCGAGGAGGTCACCCATCGCTATGACTCTCAGCTCGTTTAACCTCTTATGTTCTGTTTTTCTTGTTTATAGTTAACTAATTAAACATTACTAATTATTTATGTTTATGACTTCTCAAGTTGTCTTAAGTGTGGTTCTAATCCCCTTAATTGTCCGGACCGACACCGGTCACCGGAACAGTGAAATCTACCAGGCTATGCAAACGGGGGTGTTACATTACTATATATAGTGTGCTCTTTACCCAAGGTAGGCAAAGTTAAAACTGGAGCTTCAGTTAAACACCTCTTCAACTCATCAAAACTTTCCTGTCACCGATCAGTCCACTGAAATTTCACATCTATCCTAAGTAGCTTAATCAGTGGAGATGCTAGCATAGAGAATCCCTTCACAAACCTTCTATAATACCCGGCTAAACTAAGGAAACTCCAAACTTTCATGACATTTTTGGGTGGCTTCCAATTAAGAATGACTGCTACTTTGCTAGGATCCACCTAGATACCCTCTACAGATACAATATGCCCCAAAAATGTAATATCCTTCAGCCAAAACTCACATTTCGACAGTTTGGCATACAACTATTTCTCCCTCAAAGTCTACAATACTATCCTCAAGTGCTTGTCATGTTCCTCTGCATTCTTTGAGTACACCAAAATATCACTGATGAATACTACTACAAACTGATCCAAATATGGCCTGAAGATAGTGTTCATCAGGCCTATAAAAGCAGCTGGAGCATTAGTCAACCCGAATGGCATCACCAAGAACTCATAATAGCCATACCGAGTCCTAAAGGCAGTTTTAGGAATGCTCTGCTCCTACACCCTCAAAAAATTCTCAATCAATCCCAAACTCCATTTCATCATCAAAATCTCAATAATTCTCAAATATACTCCCATTTCTCATTCATTCATTTTATATAAAATTCATATAAAAGTCATAAATAAATATTCACTTGTTTATTCATAAACACAATTTCCTTAATTTACATCAATACTAAAATACATTACATAAGTCTTAATTACACATGAGAAAATAAAAGTTAATAACAAAATACCAAAATAAAACCTAGTGTCGTACCAATGCACTGATGATGGTGAGGTGAAACGGACACTATGCAGAGCTGCAGAAGATCTCACCCAGTCTGTGGTCTACTGGGCTCTCGGTCAGTCTCTCCAGAACCTACGTGTGGCAAAAAGCAATGCGCTAAGCAATAATGCTTAGTGGTGCCAATAATAAAATAAAAAGAAATAACAGAAAATAAATATGCAGTGCATATCCTGATGTCTTATGCAGATAATTTTTTGATCATTATTGGTAATCTTATTTATTTTGTACTTGTTATATTTATAATTTCATTAAATTTATCCGCTTTCATTTTTGGTTGCCCAAGTAACCTATACTAGATGGCTGGTTGTATAAACGGGTAAACTGGCACTGAGTATCTAGTACCTCAGGCCGTCACACCATTGGTCACATATGCATCTCACGGTGTGCAACAGAACAGCTAATGAGCTGTAATAATATTAGGCACAAGGCGAAGTATCAACATAATGTCAAAATGGCTAAAAGCCATGAAATCACAGAATGGCATAATGTCATGTGTAGTACTACTAACCGAACCCTATTGGCATGCTAACCTATCCAAACCAACCTTGCTAGGTGTACTAGGGCATGTTACACTTTAAATTGTACAATTCTTGAAATTTAAGTTTATGTGTTACTATTGTGTTACTATTCATTTCATTAGTCAACTAAAATGTTTACTTTTGCATAGAAAATAGGTACATTGGTTCTAATACTCCCAACATACCACATTTTGCATTCTAAAGTTGTTGGTATTGGTTGCCAATACCATTTCTAAGCTTAGTGCTAGTTGTTCAAAATTTTCAGATTTTAAGCATTGTGTTTACTGTTCTATTGGTCATTCTTACAGTAGGAATTTGGCAAATTTGTCTTCATAAAATTTGTTCCTTATTTTGTCTAGTTACATTTCCTTTTTTGAATCACTCCATTTGGAGTTTTTTAGCTCAAGTTATGGCCTAAACACCATAATTGGCCGGATTGGACAAAATCCAAAATTCTAGGCAAAACTGGTTCTGCCGAATTTGGTAACCTAAGTTTGGTTGGCAATTTGACTAGGTTATGGTCAGAATTTGGATTTGTGTTCTGAATGAAGTTGTAGGTGTATGTCTCAGCTTTCTGCTGGTAAAATTTCAGGTCAATTGGACCTTTCTACACTGAGTTATCACCAAATTAATGAATACTGTTCATTTGATCATTTTGCCCAGGCAGAATGCAGGTCATCCGGATTAGGGCAATTTTTAGGCCTACTTGATTTAGTTTTCTGGGCAGGGTTTCTTCACCAAAGTGGTGCCATTATGTGTCTAGTTTCATGTTCAATCGTCCTTGCACCAATTGAACCTCAACAACTCCATTTATAACTGCCCAAACCTGCTGGACTCATTCTCAGTCCTGTAGGTCAACCAAGGCAGCTCACCCATACATAAATGCCAAGCTTCAAATCACTTCATTTCCTCATCATACACATTCAAATGGCCACTAATTGACCATTACAAGGTTAATGAACCATCACATGAGCAAACCCTAGAATTGTTCAAGTGTCCACTTTTTTTTTTCATTTCCCACATGCACAATTCTCGCATTTCATTTACTCAATTATGTTCAATCCCTCATCCACTATCAAAGGCTGCTCATAACCATTTTTCTACCAAGCAAAATCATCAAACCCTAGCTAAACCTAGCTGTCAAAATTGTAGGGTGCACACACACACTTGTTTATTTTATTTTCTTACCTTTCTTACACAATTCATTCCCTTCAACATGAATTAAAGCAAAAGGAACTAAGATTGGACACTAACCTTGAATGGAGTAAATTCCAATCTTGTAAGAGCTCTTCTTTTTCACTTCTTTTTGCTCCCAAAGGCTTCACTAAGATGAATTATGAAGTTTTTGTGTTGGGAATTTAGGGCTTGGTTGAAGAAAAACCAAGAAAACCAAGCTTTGTAAGCTTGGCAATGGAGGGTATGGTTCGACACACAAGGAAATTGAAGAAGCAAATGACTTTTTTTTTTTCTGCCCATTAGGTCATTTTAAATAAGTTAATGCCATGTGTCACCATGTGATTGGGTGGAGGCATATTAATGACATCATGTGATGTCATAAATTCCCATTTAATTTATTTTTTTTCTTTTCTTTTCTACTCATTTTCAATTCAATTTTTAGTAATATTTATTCACATTTTATGTCATAATAATTATTTACTTAACTGGACAAGTTGGCCAAAAATTATCTCTGAAGACGAAATGACCAAAATGCCCTCCATTGGGCTTAATAGACCAAAATTGTCTGTACCGATTGAAAAAATTTTCTAAGCATTTTCTTGGCATTCTAATGCCATAGAAACCTCAATGACCCTTCTCTGAAGTCCCAAAATTTATTTTTTGAATTTCCCTCCAGGTCTAGGGCTCTTAGTTGCGAGAACCGCAACTTCCCACTAGGTTACTCATCGCTAGGGCACCGGCTCATTTAACTTGGTTGTATTTTATTTCTAAAATTTTTTCTAAATTTTTCTTATTAATATTTGAGTTAATAATGGTTCCTCATTTTAGTTTAAATATTTTTCCGGACGTTCTAGCTGCCCTGACCGACACTGTTCACCGAAACAGTAGAATGTATGGAGTTGCTACAGGGAGGGTGTTACACCATGTCTCACCATCTCATGGTGCCACATGTCACCCTGTGAAATGACCAAAATACCCCTGTGTCTTAATTTTGAGTTCTCAACCCAAAATAATTATTTCTCTTCTTTTAATCAATTTATATAAAAAATTAATTAATTAATTAATCTCTATGAATTAATTTCTCATTAATTAAATTCATATTTAGACACTTTAAATATAAATTTAACTTATGTTATGCATCCAATAGCCTAGATTTGGTTTCAAGCCATGCTAGGGACTTTGCAATCTAATTGCAAACAAAACCTATTTAATTAATAAATTAAAATCTTTAATTAATTAATTAAATCATTTTTAATTTGGTGATTACTTATGTATGTGTGTGACTTACTAGGCTCATCTCTAATAGGCAATGAGACATGATATCATGATATCAACTCTTAATATCATCAGAACTCTTTCTTACCATAAATGATTTCTCTAAATCATTTTATGCACCTCATAGACCATGGTTAACACCTAGCATAGCATGCCATGGCCACCCAATTAGTAATAAGGTTTACCTTAAATGAACCTATAATCATATGTTACCATGCACTAGAATCTCTTTGTTATAAAATCCCAATTCGAGCTGGAGTTATGGTTTATGTCAAACCCCATTTGCTATGAATATTATGTTCTCTTTTAATTCCAATTCTCGATTAAAAAGATTTTCTCATCAAAAACTCTTTTCTAAATAAATCTATCTGTCCTGGCCAGGAACTTGAAACATCAAGAACAATTAAATGAACATAGGATTTTATCCCTATTTACTTAGGGTAACAGATTCTATCTTGATCAACACCTACCTCCATATATAACTAGTAAAAGCCAACACATATTCATATACCCATACACAGTACAAGTATGTGAAGGAACGGAAGCGTGAAAAACACAAGATTATACCATTGAATTCAAAAATTTTCACCTAGGGTCACATGCACCATGCAAGATTTATTTTTATCTATTTGATTTCAATGATAAACAACATATTAAAACTCTTTTAATATGTTTTTGGATCTGTATTTGCCATTTAAGATTTTAAAATTAATCAGATTAATTTTAGAACCCTAGATTAAATCAAGAACGATTACACTAACCTCTTGATGCGCTGCAGCGTGTCTGCGCCTTTGAGATTCGTCTTCAGGACACCAGATGTTGTCCCTCTAGCTTGTCCACACCAAGAACACCTATGGCAGCCCTTGAACAGCTTCTAAAGCCTTTTCTATTAATTAGAAATTCAAGTTCTGCCTTTTAAGAGATTAGAGATGTAAACAGGACACTAGAAACAATTTCTAGCGTTCTTAATTCAAGAGATTGATGGCTAATCTCTTTGAATTGATGAGAGATGAAGAGAAATAGCTGGAGAGGCTCAAAGTGGCGTGACATATGAGAGGAGAGGCTGCTGGTTATGTTTTCTTTTCATAACCACACTTAAATAGCTAGGTTAACACATTAAACCCTAGCCACATGTCACCTTTTGATTAGCTCTAGGTTTAAGTGACCCAATCACATTGCGCCAAGTGTCAAACCTATATTTAATCTTGATTTTAATCATCTTACATGATTAAAAAAACATTTGGCAAGCTTATGTGTTATGCCATGTGTCACCATCTCATGGTGCCACGTGTCACACTGCAAAATGACCAAAATGCCCCTGTGTCTTAATTTTGAGTTCTTAACCCAAAATAATTATTTTCTTCTTCTAATTAATTTATATCAAACATAAATTAATTAATTAATATCTATTAATTAATTTCTCATTAATTAAATTCATATTTAAACACTTTAAATATAAATTTAACTTATATTATACATCCAATAATCTAGATTTGGTTTCAAGTCATGCTAGGGACTTTGCAATCTAATTGCAAACCAAACCTATTTAATTAATCAATTAAACTCTTTAATTAATTAATTAAATCATATTTAAATAGGTGATAACTTGTGTATGTGTGTGACTTACTAGGCTCATCACTAATTGGCAATGAGACATGATATCAACTCTTAATATCATTAGAACTCTTTCTTACCATAAATGATTTCTCTAAATCATTTTATGAACCTCATAGACCATGGTTAACACCTAGCATAGCATGCCATGGCCACCCAATTAGTAATAAGATTTACCTTAAATGAACCTATAATCATATGTTACCATGCACTAGAATCTCTCTGTTACAAAATCCCAACTCAAGCTGGAATCATGGTTTATGTCAAACTCCATTTGCTATGAATATTATGTTCTCTTTTAATTCCAGTTCTTGATTAAAAGATTTTTCTCATCAGAAACTCTTTTCTGAATAAATCTATCTGTCCTGGCCAGGAACTTGAAACATCAAGAACAATTAAATGAACATAGGATTTTAACTCTATTTACTTAGAGGACCAGATTCCATCTTGATCAACACCTACCTCCATATATAACTAGCGAGCCAACACATGCCCATATACCCATACATAGTACAAGTATGAAAGCAAGATCAAACTCAAACTACCTATATACAAGATAAGCTGTGCTATCTCAGTCTAAAGATTATATGCACTGATATGATTTATGACAAAACATTGACAAGAGTAAACTCCATGTGCTTGTCATAAGTGTCACTGGTTCGGCCTACTTATCATGTATAAGTGCCTATCATGTTTGTTATATGGCATGAGACTCACCATTCCATCTTATTTATATCTCATATAAATAACTTGGGAACAAACATGAATACAATCTTTATGGATAAGTCATGTCCTTATTATGAAGTATCCTCGATTGTGAACCTATTTATGATACTTTGTGCTAGAAATATTGTCACTCATATTCTTAACAACTTAAGAATAATATTTCTAACAAAATATCAATGGACCTTTTCTATTACACATAAATATATTATGTAAACGGAAAAGTGGAAATGCCTTTTATTATTAAAAATATGTACAAGATACATACTAAATGATATGCTCTAGGGCATACTACTAACAATCTCCCACTAGCACTAGAGCCATTCATTACAATACCTTAGACCCATCTTCTCAAGATGTCAGTCTAATCGAGCTTGTGATAAAGGCTTAGTGAATGGATCACCGGATTTTTGGTGATGTTATTTTCTGCATGGCTATATCGCCTCCCCAACTATATTCCGATAATGTGGTAGTGCCTTTCTATGTGTTTGGATTTTGGGTGAGACCTTGGTTCCTTAGCTCTATGATCGCTCCATTGTTGTCACGATGTAATGGGCTGGCGACTCAATGGAAGGAACTACGTAAGTTACATCACGAACTTCTATATCCAAGCGACTTCCTTTGCGGCATCGATGCAAAGAATATACTCGACCTCGATGAGTGGAATTTGCAGTCGTGCTCTGTTTGGAACTCTTCCAACTGACTGCACCTCCATTACAAATGAACACATATCCAGAGGTAGACTTTCTATCATCGATATCTGATTGGAAATCAAAATTAGTATAACCATCCAATTGCAAGTCTCCACCTCCATAAATCAAGAATA